>NW_028123043.1:0-209384 GCF_965194805.1 Balaenoptera borealis | reverse complement strand
AAAGGAAACTTAACGTGAGTCATGTCCTCAAGGTAAAGCCTTGAATAGCCTGCCGTAGCGGAAGCTTGGAGCAGAGTCCTTGAAGCATTAGCTTTAGGTCTGTTTTCTTTTAAGGTTAGTAAGCTTTCAGGACACCGAGGACCTCGCGTGGGCACCCTATTCCCTGCAAGAACACCTAGTACCGGCAGGCTCCACTAGGCTGCTAAGAAACATCGAGGCCCGGAAACCTTTCCCAGTCACTCTGTGTATGCTGAGTGTAGGGCATCACACTGCACGCTTCCTTGGGAGAGCTGGATTTCCTCAGCACTCCAACAGCTCCAGGAAATCTGTTCTCTCAGGTCCTACATGTCAGACAAATCTGCCTCATAGCCCTAGGCTGAGGGGCACTGACAAACCAAAACTGCTTTGCATTCCTCGTACAGAGTCATACCTTAAGACCCCATACTTAGAGGAGAAAGTCGGCTTGCGTTCCTGCCTTAACCACAGCACAGTCCTCCTCTTACACTGCAGGGTTTTAGAAGAAGCTAAGCCCCGATAGCGTACCTAGACCGTTCCTTGGGAGAGGCAGTTGGCTACACGGAGAATTCCGTGCCAAGAAAACGTTATTCAGGGAAGGGACCAGTGTGTAACTGGAGTGTATATTTACTTGGAGAAATCACAAGGAGGTAGGCTGCGTGTTCGCTGAAAACGCGGACCTGATGGCACAGGCCTTGCTTTCCCATTTTGAATGCTCCATTCATGCTGCCTTCAAACTAACTAAATAACAGTTTTAGGACGGTTCTCTAGTCACTGTAGGCAGGGCTCTGGGAAGGGAACGAGTGTTCTCTCCATCAACAGGGTGCTTTCATAGCCTGGGTGGGAGCTCCTCCTGAGACGCTCTAGAGCTAAAAGGAAACTTGACGTGAGTCCTTTCCTCAAGGTAAAGCCTTGAATAGCCTGCCGAAGGGGAAGCTTGGAGCAGAGTCCTTGAAGCATTAGCTTTAGGTCTGTTTTCTTTTACACTTAGTAAGCTTTCAGGACACCGAGGACCTCGCGTGAGCACCCTATTCCCTGCAAGAACACCTAGTACCGGCAGGCTCCACTAGGCTGCTAAGAAACATCCAGGCCCGGAAACCTTTCCCAGTCACTCTGTGTATGCTGAGTGTAGGGCAACACACTGCATTCTTCCTTGGGAGAGCTGGATTTCCTCAGCACTCCAACAGCTCCAGGAAATCTGTTCTCTCACGTCCTACACGTCATGCAAATCTGCCTCATAGCCCTAGGCTGAGCGGCACTGACAAACCAAAACTGCTTTGCATTCCTCGTACAGAGTCATACCTTAAGACCCCATACTTACAGGAGAAAGTTGGCTTGCGTTCCTGCCTTAACCACAGCACAGTTTTTCCTCTTACACTGCAGGGTGTTAGAAGAAGTTAAGCCCCGATAGCGTACCTAGAGCGTTCTTTGGGAGAGGCAGTTGGCTACACGGAGAACTCCGTGCCAAGGAAAGGTTATTCAGGGAAGGGATCAGTGTGTAGCTAGAGGGTATATTTACTCAGTAGAAATCTCAAGGAGGTAGGCTGCGTGTTCGCTGGAAACGGGGACCTGATGGCACAGGCCTTGCCTTCCAATTTTCAATGATCCATTCATGCTGCCTTGAAACTACCTAAAAAACAGTTTTAGGACGGTTCTCTAGTCACTGTAGGCAGGGCTCTGGGAAGGGTAAGAGTGTTCTCTACATCAACAGGGTGCTTTCATAGCCTGGGTGGGAGCTCCTCCTGAGACGCTCTAGAGCTAAAAGGAAACTTAACGTGAGTCATGTCCTCAAGGTAAAGCCTTGAATAGCCTGCCGTAGCGGAAGCTTGGAGCAGAGTCCTTGAAGCATTAGCTTTAGGTCTGTTTTCTTTTAAGGTTAGTAAGCTTTCAGGACACCGAGGACCTCGCGTGGGCACCCTATTCCCTGCAAGAACACCTAGTACCGGCAGGCTCCACTAGGCTGCTAAGAAACATCGAGGCCCGGAAACCTTTCCCAGTCACTCTGTGTATGCTGAGTGTAGGGCATCACACTGCACGCTTCCTTGGGAGAGCTGGATTTCCTCAGCACTCCAACAGCTCCAGGAAATCTGTTCTCTCAGGTCCTACATGTCAGACAAATCTGCCTCATAGCCCTAGGCTGAGGGGCACTGACAAACCAAAACTGCTTTGCATTCCTCGTACAGAGTCATACCTTAAGACCCCATACTTAGAGGAGAAAGTCGGCTTGCGTTCCTGCCTTAACCACAGCACAGTCCTCCTCTTACACTGCAGGGTTTTAGAAGAAGCTAAGCCCCGATAGCGTACCTAGACCGTTCCTTGGGAGAGGCAGTTGGCTACACGGAGAATTCCGTGCCAAGAAAACGTTATTCAGGGAAGGGACCAGTGTGTAACTGGAGTGTATATTTACTTGGAGAAATCACAAGGAGGTAGGCTGCGTGTTCGCTGGAAACGCGGACCTGATGGCACAGGCCTTGCTTTCCCATTTTGAATGCTCCATTCATGCTGCCTTCAAACTAACTAAATAACAGTTTTAGGACGGTTCTCTAGTCACTGTAGGCAGGGCTCTGGGAAGGGAACGAGTGTTCTCTCCATCAACAGGGTGCTTTCATAGCCTGGGTGGGAGCTCCTCCTGAGACGCTCTAGAGCTAAAAGGAAACTTGACGTGAGTCCTTTCCTCAAGGTAAAGCCTTGAATAGCCTGCCGAAGGGGAAGCTTGGAGCAGAGTCCTTGAAGCATTAGCTTTAGGTCTGTTTTCTTTTACACTTAGTAAGCTTTCAGGACACCGAGGACCTCGCGTGGGCACCCTATTCCCTTCAAGAACACCTAGTACCGGCAGGCTCCACTAGGCTGCTAAGAAACATCCAGGCCCGGAAACCTTTCCCAGTCACTCTGTGTATGCTGAGTGTAGGGCAACACACTGCATTCTTCCTTGGGAGAGCTGGATTTCCTCAGCACTCCAACAGCTCCAGGAAATCTGTTCTCTCACGTCCTACACGTCATGCAAATCTGCCTCATAGCCCTAGGCTGAGCGGCACTGACAAACCAAAACTGCTTTGCATTCCTCGTACAGAGTCATACCTTAAGACCCCATACTTAGAGGAGAAAGTCGGCTTGCGTTCCTGCCTTAACCACAGCACAGTTTTTCCTCTTACACTGCAGGGTGTTAGAAGAAGCTAAGCCCCGATAGCGTACCTAGAGCGTTCCTTGGGAGAGGCAGTTGGCTACACGGAGAACTCCGTGCCAAGGTAACGTTATTCAGGGAAGGGACCAGTGTGTAGCTAGAGTGTATATTTACTTGGAGAAATCACAAGGAGGTAAGCTGCGTGTTCGCTGGAAACGGGGACCTGATGGCACAGGCCTTGCTTTCTCATTTTCAATGCTCCATTCATGCTGCCTTGAAGCTACCTAAAAAACAGTTTTAGGACGGTTCTCTAGTCACTGTAGGCAGGGCTCTGGGAAGGGAACGAGTGTTCTCTCCATCAACAGGGTGCTTTCATAGCCTGGGTGGGAGCTCCTCCTGAGACACTCTAGAGCTAAAAGGAAACTTGACGTGAGTCCTGTCCTCAAGGTAAAGCCTTGAATAGCCTGCCGAAGCGGAAGCTTGGAGCAGAGTCCTTGAAGCATTAGCTTTAGGTCTGTTTTCTTTTACACTTAGTAAGCTTTCAGGACACCGAGGACCTCGCGTGAGCACCCTATTCCCTGCAAGAACACCTAGTACCGGCAGGCTCCACTAGGCTGCTAAGAAACATCCAGGCCCGGAAACCTTTCCCAGTCACTCTGTGTATGCTGAGTGTAGGGCAACACACTGCATTCTTCCTTGGGAGAGCTGGATTTCCTCAGCACTCCAACAGCTCCAGGAAATCTGTTCTCTCAAGTCCTACACGTCATGCAAATCTGCCTCATAGCCCTAGGCTGAGCGGCACTGAGAAACCAAAACTGCTTTGCATTCCTCGTACAGAGTCATACCTGAAGACCCCATACTTAGAGGAGAAAGTCGGCTTGCGTTCCTGCCTTAACCACAGCACAGTCTTCCTCTTACACTGCAGGGTGTTAGAAGAAGCTAAGCCCCGATAGCGTACCTAGAGCGTTCCTTGGGCAAGGCAGTTGTCTGCACGGAGAACTCCGTGCCAAGGTAACGTTATTCAGGGAAGGGACCAGTGTGTAGCTAGAGTGTATATTTACTTGGAGAAATCACAAGGAGGTAGGCTGCGTGTTCCCTGGAAACGGGGACCTGATGGCACAGGCCTTGCTTTCCCATTTTGAATGCTCCATTCATGCTGCCTTCAAACTAACTAAATAACAGTTTTAGGACGGTTCTCTAGTCACTGTAGGCAGGGCTCTGGGAAGGGAACGAGTGTTCTCTCCATCAACAGGGTGCTTTCATAGCCTGGGTGGGAGCTCCTCCTGAGACGCTCTAGAGCTAAAAGGAAACTTGACGTGAGTCCTTTCCTCAAGGTAAAGCCTTGAATAGCCTGCCGAAGCGGAAGCTTGGAGCAGAGTCCTTGAAGCATTAGCTTTAGGTCTGTTTTCTTTTACACTTAGTAAGCTTTCAGGACACCGAGGACCTCGCGTGAGCACCCTATTCCCTGCAAGAACACCTAGTACCGGCAGGCTCCACTAGGCTGCTAAGAAACATCCAGGCCCGGAAACCTTTCCCAGTCACTCTGTGTATGCTGAGTGTAGGGCAACACACTGCATTCTTCCTTGGGAGAGCTGGATTTCCTCAGCACTCCAACAGCTCCAGGAAATCTGTTCTCTCACGTCCTACACGTCATGCAAATCTGCCTCATAGCCCTAGGCTGAGCGGCACTGACAAACCAAAACTGCTTTGCATTCCTCGTACAGAGTCATACCTTAAGACCCCATACTTAGAGGAGAAAGTCGGCTTGCGTTCCTGCCTTAACCACAGCACAGTTTTTCCTCTTACACTGCAGGGTGTTAGAAGAAGTTAAGCCCCGATAGCGTACCTAGAGCGTTCTTTGGGAGAGGCAGTTGGCTACACGGAGAACTCCGTGCCAAGGAAAGGTTATTCAGGGAAGGGACCAGTGTGTAGCTAGAGGGTATATTTACTCAGTAGAAATCTCAAGGAGGTAGGCTTCGTGTTCGCTGGAAACGGGGACCTGATGGCTCAGAACTTGCTTTCCCATTTTCAATGCTCCATTCATGCTGCCTTGAAACTACCTAAAAAACAGTTTTAGGACGGTTCTCTAGTCACTGTAGGCAGGGCTCTGGGAAGGGAACGAGTGTTCTCTCCATCAACAGGGTGCTTTCATAGCCTGGGTGGGAGCTCCTCCTGAGACGCTCTAGAGCTAAAAGGAAACTTGACGTGAGTCCTTTCCTCAAGGTAAAGCCTTTAAAAGCCTGACGAAGCGAAAGCTTGGAACAGAGTCCTTGAAGCATTAGCTTTAGGTCTGTTTTCTTTTAAAGTTAGTAAGCTTTCAGGTCACCGAGGACCTCGAGTGGGCACCCTATTCCCTGCAAGAACACCTAGTACCGGCAGGCTCCACTAGGCTGCTAAGAAACATCCAGGCCCGGAAACCTTTCCCAGTCACTCTGTGTATGCTGAGTGTAGGGCAACACACTGCACTCTTCCTTGGGAGAGCTGGATTTCCTCAGCACTCCAACAGCTCCAGGAAATCTGTTCTCTCACGTCCTACACGTCATGCAAATCTGCCTCATAGCCCTAGGCTGAGAGGCACTGACAAACCAAAACTGCTTTGCATTCCTCGTACAGAGTCATACCTGAAGACCCCATACTTAGAGGAGAAAGTCGGCTTGCGTTCCTGCCTTAACCACAGCACAGTCTTCCTCTTACACTGCAGGGTTTTAGAAGAAGCTAAGCCCCGATAGCGTACCTAGAGATTTCCTTGGGCAAGGCAGTTGGCTACACGGAGAACTCCGTGCCAAGGTAACGTTATTCAGGGAAGGGACCAGTGTGTAGCTAGAGGGTATATTTACTTGAGAAATCACAAGGAGGTAGGCTGCGTGTTCGCTGGAAACGGGGACCTGATGGCACAGGCCTTGCTTTCCCATTTTCAATGATCCATTCATGCTGCCTTGAAACTACCTAAAAAACAGTTTTAGGACGGTTCTCTAGTCACTGTAGGCAGGGCTCTGGGAATGGCCCGAGTGTTCTCTCCATCAACAGGGTGCTTTCATAGCCTGGGTGGGAGCTCCTCCTGAGACGCTCTAGAGCAAAAGAAAACGGCGTGAGTCCTTTCCTCAAGGTAAACCCTTGAATAGCCTGCCGTAGCGGAAGCTTGGAGCAGAGTCCTTGAAGCATTAGCTTTAGGTCTGTTTTCTTTTAAGGTTAGTAAGCTTTCAGGACACCGAGGACCTCGCGTGGGCACCCTATTCCCTGCAAGAACACCTAGTACCGGCAGGCTCCACTAGGCTGCTAAGAAACATCCAGGCCCGAAAACCTTTCCCAGTCACTCTGTGTATGCTGAGTGTAGGGCAACACACTGCATTCTTCCTTGGGAGAGCTGGATTTCCTCAGCACTCCAACAGCTCCAGGAAATCTGTTCTCTCACGTCCTACACATCATGCAAATCTGCCTCATAGCCCTAGGCTGAGCGGCACTGAGAAACCAAAACTGCTTTGCATTCCTCGTACAGAGTCATACCTGAAGACCCCATACTTAGAGGAGAAAGTCGGCTTGCGTTCCTGCCTTAACCACAGCACAGTCTTCCTCTTACACTGCAGGGTGTTAGAAGAAGCTAAGCCCCGATAGCGTACCTAGAGCGTTCCTTGGGCAAGGCAGTTGGCTACACGGAGAACTCCGTGCCAAGGTAACGTTATTCAGGGAAGGGACCAGTGTGTAGCTAGAGTGTATATTTACTTGGAGAAATCACAAGGAGGTAGGCTGCGTGTTCCCTGGAAACGGGGACCTGATGGCACAGGCCTTGCTTTCCCATTTTCAATGCTCCATTCATGCTGCCTTGAAACTACCTAAAAAACAGTTTTAGGACGGTTCTCTAGTCACTGTAGGCAGGGCTCTGGGAAGGGAACGAGTGTTCTCTCCATCAACAGGGTGCTTTCATAGCCTGGGTGGGAGCTCCTCCTGAGACGCTCTAGAGCTAAAAGGAAACTTGACGTGAGTCCTTTCCTCAAGGTAAAGCCTTGAATAGCCTGCCGAAGCGGAAGCTTGGAGCAGAGTCCTTGAAGCATTAGCTTTAGGTCTGTTTTCTTTTACACTTAGTAAGCTTTCAGGACACCGAGGACCTCGCGTGAGCACCCTATTCCCTGCAAGAACACCTAGTACCGGCAGGCTCCACTAGGCTGCTAAGAAACATCCAGGCCCGGAAACCTTTCCCAGTCACTCTGTGTATGCTGAGTGTAGGACAACACACTGCACTCTTCCTTGGGAGAGCTGGATTTCCTCAGCACTCCAACAGCTCCAGGAAATCTGTTCTCTCACGTCCTACACGTCATGCAAATCTGCCTCATAGCCCTAGGCTGAGCGGCACTGAGAAACCAAAACTGCTTTGCATTCCTCGTACAGAGTCATACCTTAAGACCCCATACTTAGAGGAGAAAGTCGGCTTGCGTTCCTGCCTTAACCACAGCACAGTTTTTCCTCTTACACTGCAGGGTGTTAGAAGAAGTTAAGCCCCGATAGCGTACCTAGAGCGTTCTTTGGGAGAGGCAGTTGGCTACACGGAGAACTCCGTGCCAAGGAAAGGTTATTCAGGGAAGGGACCAGTGTGTAGCTAGAGGGTATATTTACTCAGTAGAAATCTCAAGGAGGTAGGCTTCGTGTTCGCTGGAAACGGGGACCTGATGGCTCAGAACTTGCTTTCCCATTTTCAATGCTCCATTCATGCTGCCTTCAAACTAACTAAATAACAGTTTTAGGACGGTTCTCTAGTCACTGTAGGCAGGGCTCTGGGAAGGGAACGAGTGTTCTCTCCATCAACAGGGTGCTTTCATAGCCTGGGTGGGAGCTCCTCCTGAGACGCTCTAGAGCTAAAAGGAAACTTGACGTGAGTCCTTTCCTCAAGGTAAAGCCTTGAATAGCCTGCCGAAGCGGAAGCTTGGAGCAGAGTCCTTGAAGCATTAGCTTTAGGTCTGTTTTCTTTTACACTTAGTAAGCTTTCAGGACACCGAGGACCTCGCGTGAGCACCCTATTCCCTGCAAGAACACCTAGTACCGGCAGGCTCCACTAGGCTGCTAAGAAACATCCAGGCCCGGAAACCTTTCCCAGTCACTCTGTGTATGCTGAGTGTAGGGCAACACACTGCATTCTTCCTTGGGAGAGCTGGATTTCCTCAGCACTCCAACAGCTCCAGGAAATCTGTTCTCTCACGTCCTACACGTCATGCAAATCTGCCTCATAGCCCTAGGCTGAGCGGCACTGACAAACCAAAACTGCTTTGCATTCCTCGTACAGAGTCATACCTTAAGACCCCATACTTAGAGGAGAAAGTCGGCTTGCGTTCCTGCCTTAACCACAGCACAGTTTTTCCTCTTACACTGCAGGGTGTTAGAAGAAGTTAAGCCCCGATAGCGTACCTAGAGCGTTCTTTGGGAGAGGCAGTTGGCTACACGGAGAACTCCGTGCCAAGGAAAGGTTATTCAGGGAAGGGACCAGTGTGTAGCTAGAGGGTATATTTACTCAGTAGAAATCTCAAGGAGGTAGGCTTCGTGTTCGCTGGAAACGGGGACCTGATGGCTCAGAACTTGCTTTCCCATTTTCAATGCTCCATTCATGCTGCCTTGAAACTACCTAAAAAACAGTTTTAGGACGGTTCTCTAGTCACTGTAGGCAGGGCTCTGGGAAGGGAACGAGTGTTCTCTCCATCAACAGGGTGCTTTCATAGCCTGGGTGGGAGCTCCTCCTGAGACGCTCTAGAGCTAAAAGGAAACTTGACGTGAGTCCTTTCCTCAAGGTAAAGCCTTTAAAAGCCTGACGAAGCGAAAGCTTGGAACAGAGTCCTTGAAGCATTAGCTTTAGGTCTGTTTTCTTTTAAAGTTAGTAAGCTTTCAGGTCACCGAGGACCTCGAGTGGGCACCCTATTCCCTGCAAGAACACCTAGTACCGGCAGGCTCCACTAGGCTGCTAAGAAACATCCAGGCCCGGAAACCTTTCCCAGTCACTCTGTGTATGCTGAGTGTAGGGCAACACACTGCACTCTTCCTTGGGAGAGCTGGATTTCCTCAGCACTCCAACAGCTCCAGGAAATCTGTTCTCTCACGTCCTACACGTCATGCAAATCTGCCTCATAGCCCTAGGCTGAGAGGCACTGACAAACCAAAACTGCTTTGCATTCCTCGTACAGAGTCATACCTGAAGACCCCATACTTAGAGGAGAAAGTCGGCTTGCGTTCCTGCCTTAACCACAGCACAGTCTTCCTCTTACACTGCAGGGTTTTAGAAGAAGCTAAGCCCCGATAGCGTACCTAGAGATTTCCTTGGGCAAGGCAGTTGGCTACACGGAGAACTCCGTGCCAAGGTAACGTTATTCAGGGAAGGGACCAGTGTGTAGCTAGAGGGTATATTTACTTGAGAAATCACAAGGAGGTAGGCTGCGTGTTCGCTGGAAACGGGGACCTGATGGCACAGGCCTTGCTTTCCCATTTTCAATGATCCATTCATGCTGCCTTGAAACTACCTAAAAAACAGTTTTAGGACGGTTCTCTAGTCACTGTAGGCAGGGCTCTGGGAATGGCCCGAGTGTTCTCTACATCAACAGGGTGCTTTCATAGCCTGGGTGGGAGCTCCTCCTGAGACGCTCTAGAGCAAAAGAAAACGGCGTGAGTCCTTTCCTCAAGGTAAACCCTTGAATAGCCTGCCGTAGCGGAAGCTTGGAGCAGAGTCCTTGAAGCATTAGCTTTAGGTCTGTTTTCTTTTAAGGTTAGTAAGCTTTCAGGACACCGAGGACCTCGCGTGGGCACCCTATTCCCTGCAAGAACACCTAGTACCGGCAGGCTCCACTAGGCTGCTAAGAAACATCCAGGCCCGAAAACCTTTCCCAGTCACTCTGTGTATGCTGAGTGTAGGGCAACACACTGCATTCTTCCTTGGGAGAGCTGGATTTCCTCAGCACTCCAACAGCTCCAGGAAATCTGTTCTCTCACGTCCTACACATCATGCAAATCTGCCTCATAGCCCTAGGCTGAGCGGCACTGAGAAACCAAAACTGCTTTGCATTCCTCGTACAGAGTCATACCTGAAGACCCCATACTTAGAGGAGAAAGTCGGCTTGCGTTCCTGCCTTAACCACAGCACAGTCTTCCTCTTACACTGCAGGGTGTTAGAAGAAGCTAAGCCCCGATAGCGTACCTAGAGCGTTCCTTGGGCAAGGCAGTTGGCTACACGGAGAACTCCGTGCCAAGGTAACGTTATTCAGGGAAGGGACCAGTGTGTAGCTAGAGTGTATATTTACTTGGAGAAATCACAAGGAGGTAGGCTGCGTGTTCCCTGGAAACGGGGACCTGATGGCACAGGCCTTGCTTTCCCATTTTCAATGCTCCATTCATGCTGCCTTGAAACTACCTAAAAAACAGTTTTAGGACGGTTCTCTAGTCACTGTAGGCAGGGCTCTGGGAAGGGAACGAGTGTTCTCTCCATCAACAGGGTGCTTTCATAGCCTGGGTGGGAGCTCCTCCTGAGACGCTCTAGAGCTAAAAGGAAACTTGACGTGAGTCCTTTCCTCAAGGTAAAGCCTTGAATAGCCTGCCGAAGCGGAAGCTTGGAGCAGAGTCCTTGAAGCATTAGCTTTAGGTCTGTTTTCTTTTACACTTAGTAAGCTTTCAGGACACCGAGGACCTCGCGTGAGCACCCTATTCCCTGCAAGAACACCTAGTACCGGCAGGCTCCACTAGGCTGCTAAGAAACATCCAGGCCCGGAAACCTTTCCCAGTCACTCTGTGTATGCTGAGTGTAGGACAACACACTGCACTCTTCCTTGGGAGAGCTGGATTTCCTCAGCACTCCAACAGCTCCAGGAAATCTGTTCTCTCACGTCCTACACGTCATGCAAATCTGCCTCATAGCCCTAGGCTGAGCGGCACTGAGAAACCAAAACTGCTTTGCATTCCTCGTACAGAGTCATACCTTAAGACCCCATACTTAGAGGAGAAAGTCGGCTTGCGTTCCTGCCTTAACCACAGCACAGTTTTTCCTCTTACACTGCAGGGTGTTAGAAGAAGTTAAGCCCCGATAGCGTACCTAGAGCGTTCTTTGGGAGAGGCAGTTGGCTACACGGAGAACTCCGTGCCAAGGAAAGGTTATTCAGGGAAGGGACCAGTGTGTAGCTAGAGGGTATATTTACTCAGTAGAAATCTCAAGGAGGTAGGCTTCGTGTTCGCTGGAAACGGGGACCTGATGGCTCAGAACTTGCTTTCCCATTTTCAATGCTCCATTCATGCTGCCTTGAAACTACCTAAAAAACAGTTTTAGGACGGTTCTCTAGTCACTGTAGGCAGGGCTCTGGGAAGGGAACGAGTGTTCTCTCCATCAACAGGGTGCTTTCATAGCCTGGGTGGGAGCTCCTCCTGAGACGCTCTAGAGCTAAAAGGAAACTTGACGTGAGTCCTTTCCTCAAGGTAAAGCCTTTAAAAGCCTGACGAAGCGAAAGCTTGGAACAGAGTCCTTGAAGCATTAGCTTTAGGTCTGTTTTCTTTTAAAGTTAGTAAGCTTTCAGGTCACCGAGGACCTCGAGTGGGCACCCTATTCCCTGCAAGAACACCTAGTACCGGCAGGCTCCACTAGGCTGCTAAGAAACATCCAGGCCCGGAAACCTTTCCCAGTCACTCTGTGTATGCTGAGTGTAGGGCAACACACTGCACTCTTCCTTGGGAGAGCTGGATTTCCTCAGCACTCCTACAGCTCCAGGAAATCTGTTCTCTCACGTCCTACATGTCATGCAAATCTGCCTCATAGCCCTAGGCTGAGCAGCACTGAGAAACCAAATCTGCTTTGCATTCCTCGTACAGAGTCACACCTTAAGACCCCATACTTAGAGAAGAAAGTCGGCTTGCGTTCCTGCCTTAACCACAGCAAAGTCATCCTCTTACACTGCAGGGTTTTAGAAGAAGCTGAGCCCCTATAGCGTACCTAGAGCGTTCCTTGGGAGAGGCAGTTGGCTACACGGAGAACTCCGTGCCAAGGAAAGGTTATTCAGGGAAGGGACCAGTGTGTAACTAGAGGGTATATTTACTAAGTAGAAATCACAAGTAGGTAGGCTGCGTGTTCCCTGGAAACGGGGACCTGATGGCACAGGCCTTGCCTTCCCATTTTGAATGCTCCATTCATGCTGCCTTGAAACTACCTAAATAACAGTTTTAGGACGGTTCTCTAGTCACTGTAGGCAGGGCTCTGGGAAGGGTAAGAGTGTTCTCTACATCAACAGGGTGCTTTCATAGCCTGGGTGGGAGCTCCTCCTGAGACGCTCTAGAGCTAAAAGGAAACTTAACGTGAGTCATGTCCTCAAGGTAAAGCCTTGAATAGCCTGCCGTAGCGGAAGCTTGGAGCAGAGTCCTTGAAGCATTAGCTTTAGGTCTGTTTTCTTTTAAGGTTAGTAAGCTTTCAGGACACCGAGGACCTCGCGTGGGCACCCTATTCCCTGCAAGAACACCTAGTACCGGCAGGCTCCACTAGGCTGCTAAGAAACATCCAGGCCCGGAAACCTTTCCCAGTCACTCTGTGTATGCTGAGTGTAGGGCATCACACTGCACGCTTCCTTGGGAGAGCTGGATTTCCTCAGCACTCCAACAGCTCCAGGAAATCTGTTCTCTCAGGTCCTACATGTCAGACAAATCTGCCTCATAGCCCTAGGCTGAGGGGCACTGACAAACCAAAACTGCTTTGCATTCCTCGTACAGAGTCATACCTTAAGACCCCATACTTAGAGGAGAAAGTCGGCTTGCGTTCCTGCCTTAACCACAGCACAGTCCTCCTCTTACACTGCAGGGTTTTAGAAGAAGCTAAGCCCCGATAGCGTACCTAGACCGTTCCTTGGGAGAGGCAGTTGGCTACACGGAGAATTCCGTGCCAAGAAAACGTTATTCAGGGAAGGGACCAGTGTGTAACTGGAGTGTATATTTACTTGGAGAAATCACAAGGAGGTAGGCTGCGTGTTCGCTGGAAACGCGGACCTGATGGCACAGGCCTTGCTTTCCCATTTTGAATGCTCCATTCATGCTGCCTTCAAACTAACTAAATAACAGTTTTAGGACGGTTCTCTAGTCACTGTAGGCAGGGCTCTGGGAAGGGAACGAGTGTTCTCTCCATCAACAGGGTGCTTTCATAGCCTGGGTGGGAGCTCCTCCTGAGACGCTCTAGAGCTAAAAGGAAACTTGACGTGAGTCCTTTCCTCAAGGTAAAGCCTTGAATAGCCTGCCGAAGGGGAAGCTTGGAGCAGAGTCCTTGAAGCATTAGCTTTAGGTCTGTTTTCTTTTACACTTAGTAAGCTTTCAGGACACCGAGGACCTCGCGTGAGCACCCTATTCCCTGCAAGAACACCTAGTACCGGCAGGCTCCACTAGGCTGCTAAGAAACATCCAGGCCCGGAAACCTTTCCCAGTCACTCTGTGTATGCTGAGTGTAGGGCAACACACTGCATTCTTCCTTGGGAGAGCTGGATTTCCTCAGCACTCCAACAGCTCCAGGAAATCTGTTCTCTCACGTCCTACACGTCATGCAAATCTGCCTCATAGCCCTAGGCTGAGCGGCACTGACAAACCAAAACTGCTTTGCATTCCTCGTACAGAGTCATACCTTAAGACCCCATACTTAGAGGAGAAAGTCGGCTTGCGTTCCTGCCTTAACCACAGCACAGTTTTTCCTCTTACACTGCAGGGTGTTAGAAGAAGTTAAGCCCCGATAGCGTACCTAGAGCGTTCTTTGGGAGAGGCAGTTGGCTACACGGAGAACTCCGTGCCAAGGAAAGGTTATTCAGGGAAGGGACCAGTGTGTAGCTAGAGGGTATATTTACTCAGTAGAAATCTCAAGGAGGTAGGCTTCGTGTTCGCTGGAAACGGGGACCTGATGGCTCAGAACTTGCTTTCCCATTTTCAATGCTCCATTCATGCTGCCTTGAAACTACCTAAAAAACAGTTTTAGGACGGTTCTCTAGTCACCGTAGGCAGGGCTCTGGGAAGGGAACGAGTGTTCTCCCCATCAACAGGGTGCTTTCATAGCCTGGGTGGGAGCTCCTCCTGAGACGCTCTAGAGCTAAAAGGAAACTTGACGTGAGTCCTTTCCTCAAGGTAAAGTCTTGAATAGCCTGCCGAAGCGGAAGCTTGGAACAGAGTCCTTGAAGCATTAGCTTTAGGTCTGTTTTCTTTTAAAGTTAGTAAGCTTTCAGGACACCGAGGACCTCGCGTGAGCACCCTATTCCCTGCAAGAACACCTAGTACCGGCAGGCTCCACTAGGCTGCTAAGAAACATCCAGGCCCGGAAACCTTTCCCAGTCACTCTGTGTATGCTGAGTGTAGGGCAACACACTGCATTCTTCCTTGGGAGAGCTGGATTTCCTCAGCACTCCAACAGCTCCAGGAAATCTGTTCTCTCACGTCCTACACGTCATGCAAATCTGCCTCATAGCCCTAGGCTGAGCGGCACTGAGAAACCAAAACTGCTTTGCATTCCTCGTACAGAGTCATACCTTAAGACCCCATACTTAGAGGAGAAAGTCGGCTTGCGTTCCTGCCTTAACCACAGCACAGTTTTTCCTCTTACACTGCAGGGTGTTAGAAGAAGCTAAGCCCCGATAGCGTACCTAGAGCGTTCCTTGGGAGAGGCAGTTGGCTACACGGAGAACTCCGTGCCAAGGTAACGTTATTCAGGGAAGGGACCAGTGTGTAGCTAGAGTGTATATTTACTTGGAGAAATCACAAGGAGGTAAGCTGCGTGTTCGCTGGAAACGGGGACCTGATGGCACAGGCCTTGCTTTCTCATTTTCAATGCTCCATTCATGCTGCCTTGAAGCTACCTAAAAAACAGTTTTAGGACGGTTCTCTAGTCACTGTAGGCAGGGCTCTGGGAAGGGAACGAGTGTTCTCTCCATCAACAGGGTGCTTTCATAGCCTGGGTGGGAGCTCCTCCTGAGACGCTCTAGAGCTAAAAGGAAACTTGACGTGAGTCCTTTCCTCAAGGTAAAGCCTTGAATAGCCTGCCGAAGCGGAAGCTTGGAGCAGAGTCCTTGAAGCATTAGCTTTAGGTCTGTTTTCTTTTACACTTAGTAAGCTTTCAGGACACCGAGGACCTCGCGTGAGCACCCTATTCCCTGCAAGAACACCTAGTACCGGCAGGCTCCACTAGGCTGCTAAGAAACATCCAGGCCCGGAAACCTTTCCCAGTCACTCTGTGTATGCTGAGTGTAGGGCAACACACTGCATTCTTCCTTGGGAGAGCTGGATTTCCTCAGCACTCCAACAGCTCCAGGAAATCTGTTCTCTCACGTCCTACACGTCATGCAAATCTGCCTCATAGCCCTAGGCTGAGCGGCACTGACAAACCAAAACTGCTTTGCATTCCTCGTACAGAGTCATACCTTAAGACCCCATACTTACAGGAGAAAGTTGGCTTGCGTTCCTGCCTTAACCACAGCACAGTTTTTCCTCTTACACTGCAGGGTGTTAGAAGAAGTTAAGCCCCGATAGCGTACCTAGAGCGTTCTTTGGGAGAGGCAGTTGGCTACACGGAGAACTCCGTGCCAAGGAAAGGTTATTCAGGGAAGGGACCAGTGTGTAGCTAGAGGGTATATTTACTCAGTAGAAATCTCAAGGAGGTAGGCTTCGTGTTCGCTGGAAACGGGGACCTGCTGGCTCAGAACTTGCTTTCCCATTTTCAATGCTCCATTCATGCTGCCTTGAAACTACCTAAAAAACAGTTTTAGGACGGTTCTCTAGTCACTGTAGGCAGGGCTCTGGGAAGGGAAGGAGTGTTCTCCCCATCAACAGGGTGCTTTCATAGCCTGGGTGGGAGCTCCTCCTGAGACGCTCTAGAGCTAAAAGGAAACTTGACGTGAGTCCTTTCCTCAAGGTAAAGTCTTGAATAGCCTGCCGAAGCGGAAGCTTGGAACAGAGTCCTTGAAGCATTAGCTTTAGGTCTGTTTTCTTTTAAAGTTAGTAAGCTTTCAGGACACCGAGGACCTCGCGTGAGCACCCTATTCCCTGCAAGAACACCTAGTA
This sequence comes from Balaenoptera borealis, assembly GCF_965194805.1. Taxonomy (NCBI): domain Eukaryota; kingdom Metazoa; phylum Chordata; class Mammalia; order Artiodactyla; family Balaenopteridae; genus Balaenoptera; species Balaenoptera borealis. The sequence goes on along the minus strand of NW_028123043.1, from coordinate 193,228 downwards.
CCGGCAGGCTCCACTAGGCTGCTAAGAAACATCCAGGCCCGGAAACCTTTCCCAGTCACTCTGTGTATGCTGAGTGTAGGGCAACACACTGCATTCTTCCTTGGGAGAGCTGGATTTCCTCAGCACTCCAACAGCTCCAGGAAATCTGTTCTCTCACGTCCTACACGTCATGCAAATCTGCCTCATAGCCCTAGGCTGAGCGGCACTAAGATACCAAAACTGCTTTGCATTCCTCGTACAGAGTCATACCTTAAGACCCCATACTTACAGGAGAAAGTCGGCTTGCGTTCCTGCCTTAACCACAGCACAGTTTTTCCTCTTACACTGCAGGGTGTTAGAAGAAGCTAAGCCCCGATAGCGTACCTAGAGCGTTCCTTGGGAGAGGCAGTTGGCTACACGGAGAACTCCGTGCCAAGGTAACGTTATTCAGGGAAGGGACCAGTGTGTAGCTAGAGTGTATATTTACTTGGAGAAATCACAAGGAGGTAAGCTGCGTGTTCGCTGGAAACGGGGACCTGATGGCACAGGCCTTGCTTTCTCATTTTCAATGCTCCATTCATGCTGCCTTGAAGCTACCTAAAAAACAGTTTTAGGACGGTTCTCTAGTCACTGTAGGCAGGGCTCTGGGAAGGGAACGAGTGTTCTCTCCATCAACAGGGTGCTTTCATAGCCTGGGTGGGAGCTCCTCCTGAGACGCTCTAGAGCTAAAAGGAAACTTGACGTGAGTCCTTTCCTCAAGGTAAAGCCTTGAATAGCCTGCCGAAGCGGAAGCTTGGAGCAGAGTCCTTGAAGCATTAGCTTTAGGTCTGTTTTCTTTTACACTTAGTAAGCTTTCAGGACACCGAGGACCTCGCGTGAGCACCCTATTCCCTGCAATAACACCTAGTACCGGCAGGCTCCACTAGGCTGCTAAGAAACATCCAGGCCCGGAAACCTTTCCCAGTCACTCTGTGTATGCTGAGTGTAGGGCAACACACTGCATTCTTCCTTGGGAGAGCTGGATTTCCTCAGCACTCCAACAGCTCCAGGAAATCTGTTCTCTCAAGTCCTACACGTCATGCAAATCTGCCTCATAGCCCTAGGCTGAGCGGCACTGAGAAACCAAAACTGCTTTGCATTCCTCGTACAGAGTCATACCTGAAGACCCCATACTTAGAGGAGAAAGTCGGCTTGCGTTCCTGCCTTAACCACAGCACAGTCTTCCTCTTACACTGCAGGGTGTTAGAAGAAGCTAAGCCCCGATAGCGTACCTAGAGCGTTCCTTGGGCAAGGCAGTTGTCTGCACGGAGAACTCCGTGCCAAGGTAACGTTATTCAGGGAAGGGACCAGTGTGTAGCTAGAGTGTATATTTACTTGGAGAAATCACAAGGAGGTAGGCTGCGTGTTCCCTGGAAACGGGGACCTGATGGCACAGGCCTTGCTTTCCCATTTTCAATGCTCCATTCATGCTGCCTTGAAACTACCTAAAAAACAGTTTTAGGACGGTTCTCTAGTCACTGTAGGCAGGGCTCTGGGAAGGGAACGAGTGTTCTCTCCATCAACAGGGTGCTTTCATAGCCTGGGTGGGAGCTCCTCCTGAGACGCTCTAGAGCTAAAAGGAAACTTGACGTGAGTCCTTTCCTCAAGGTAAAGCCTTGAATAGCCTGCCGAAGCGGAAGCTTGGAGCAGAGTCCTTGAAGCATTAGCTTTAGGTCTGTTTTCTTTTACACTTAGTAAGCTTTCAGGACACCGAGGACCTCGCGTGAGCACCCTATTCCCTGCAAGAACACCTAGTACCGGCAGGCTCCACTAGGCTGCTAAGAAACATCCAGGCCCGGAAACCTTTCCCAGTCACTCTGTGTATGCTGAGTGTAGGGCAACACACTGCATTCTTCCTTGGGAGAGCTGGATTTCCTCAGCACTCCAACAGCTCCAGGAAATCTGTTCTCTCACGTCCTACACGTCATGCAAATCTGCCTCATAGCCCTAGGCTGAGCGGCACTGAGAAACCAAAACTGCTTTGCATTCCTCGTACAGAGTCATACCTTAAGACCCCATACTTAAAGGAGAAAGTCGGCTTGCGTTCCTGCCTTAACCACAGCACAGTTTTTCCTCTTACACTGCAGGGTGTTAGAAGAAGTTAAGCCCCGATAGCGTACCTAGAGCGTTCTTTGGGAGAGGCAGTTGGCTACACGGAGAACTCCGTGCCAAGGAAAGGTTATTCAGGGAAGGGACCAGTGTGTAGCTAGAGGGTATATTTACTCAGTAGAAATCTCAAGGAGGTAGGCTTCGTGTTCGCTGGAAACGGGGACCTGATGGCTCAGAACTTGCTTTCCCATTTTCAATGCTCCATTCATGCTGCCTTGAAACTACCTAAAAAACAGTTTTAGGACGGTTCTCTAGTCACTGTAGGCAGGGCTCTGGGAAGGGAACGAGTGTTCTCTCCATCAACAGGGTGCTTTCATAGCCTGGGTGGGAGCTCCTCCTGAGACGCTCTAGAGCTAAAAGGAAACTTGACGTGAGTCCTTTCCTCAAGGTAAAGCCTTTAAAAGCCTGACGAAGCGAAAGCTTGGAACAGAGTCCTTGAAGCATTAGCTTTAGGTCTGTTTTCTTTTAAAGTTAGTAAGCTTTCAGGTCACCGAGGACCTCGAGTGGGCACCCTATTCCCTGCAAGAACACCTAGTACCGGCAGGCTCCACTAGGCTGCTAAGAAACATCCAGGCCCGGAAACCTTTCCCAGTCACTCTGTGTATGCTGAGTGTAGGGCAACACACTGCACTCTTCCTTGGGAGAGCTGGATTTCCTCAGCACTCCAACAGCTCCAGGAAATCTGTTCTCTCACGTCCTACACGTCATGCAAATCTGCCTCATAGCCCTAGGCTGAGAGGCACTGACAAACCAAAACTGCTTTGCATTCCTCGTACAGAGTCATACCTGAAGACCCCATACTTAGAGGAGAAAGTCGGCTTGCGTTCCTGCCTTAACCACAGCACAGTCTTCCTCTTACACTGCAGGGTTTTAGAAGAAGCTAAGCCCCGATAGCGTACCTAGAGATTTCCTTGGGCAAGGCAGTTGGCTACACGGAGAACTCCGTGCCAAGGTAACGTTATTCAGGGAAGGGACCAGTGTGTAGCTAGAGGGTATATTTACTTGAGAAATCACAAGGAGGTAGGCTGCGTGTTCGCTGGAAACGGGGACCTGATGGCACAGGCCTTGCTTTCCCATTTTCAATGATCCATTCATGCTGCCTTGAAACTACCTAAAAAACAGTTTTAGGACGGTTCTCTAGTCACTGTAGGCAGGGCTCTGGGAATGGCCCGAGTGTTCTCTCCATCAACAGGGTGCTTTCATAGCCTGGGTGGGAGCTCCTCCTGAGACGCTCTAGAGCAAAAGAAAACGGCGTGAGTCCTTTCCTCAAGGTAAACCCTTGAATAGCCTGCCGTAGCGGAAGCTTGGAGCAGAGTCCTTGAAGCATTAGCTTTAGGTCTGTTTTCTTTTAAGGTTAGTAAGCTTTCAGGACACCGAGGACCTCGCGTGGGCACCCTATTCCCTGCAAGAACACCTAGTACCGGCAGGCTCCACTAGGCTGCTAAGAAACATCCAGGCCCGAAAACCTTTCCCAGTCACTCTGTGTATGCTGAGTGTAGGGCAACACACTGCATTCTTCCTTGGGAGAGCTGGATTTCCTCAGCACTCCAACAGCTCCAGGAAATCTGTTCTCTCACGTCCTACACATCATGCAAATCTGCCTCATAGCCCTAGGCTGAGCGGCACTGAGAAACCAAAACTGCTTTGCATTCCTCGTACAGAGTCATACCTGAAGACCCCATACTTAGAGGAGAAAGTCGGCTTGCGTTCCTGCCTTAACCACAGCACAGTCTTCCTCTTACACTGCAGGGTGTTAGAAGAAGCTAAGCCCCGATAGCGTACCTAGAGCGTTCCTTGGGCAAGGCAGTTGGCTACACGGAGAACTCCGTGCCAAGGTAACGTTATTCAGGGAAGGGACCAGTGTGTAGCTAGAGTGTATATTTACTTGGAGAAATCACAAGGAGGTAGGCTGCGTGTTCCCTGGAAACGGGGACCTGATGGCACAGGCCTTGCTTTCCCATTTTCAATGCTCCATTCATGCTGCCTTGAAACTACCTAAAAAACAGTTTTAGGACGGTTCTCTAGTCACTGTAGGCAGGGCTCTGGGAAGGGAACGAGTGTTCTCTCCATCAACAGGGTGCTTTCATAGCCTGGGTGGGAGCTCCTCCTGAGACGCTCTAGAGCTAAAAGGAAACTTGACGTGAGTCCTTTCCTCAAGGTAAAGCCTTGAATAGCCTGCCGAAGCGGAAGCTTGGAGCAGAGTCCTTGAAGCATTAGCTTTAGGTCTGTTTTCTTTTACACTTAGTAAGCTTTCAGGACACCGAGGACCTCGCGTGAGCACCCTATTCCCTGCAAGAACACCTAGTACCGGCAGGCTCCACTAGGCTGCTAAGAAACATCCAGGCCCGGAAACCTTTCCCAGTCACTCTGTGTATGCTGAGTGTAGGACAACACACTGCACTCTTCCTTGGGAGAGCTGGATTTCCTCAGCACTCCAACAGCTCCAGGAAATCTGTTCTCTCACGTCCTACACGTCATGCAAATCTGCCTCATAGCCCTAGGCTGAGCGGCACTGAGAAACCAAAACTGCTTTGCATTCCTCGTACAGAGTCATACCTTAAGACCCCATACTTAGAGGAGAAAGTCGGCTTGCGTTCCTGCCTTAACCACAGCACAGTTTTTCCTCTTACACTGCAGGGTGTTAGAAGAAGTTAAGCCCCGATAGCGTACCTAGAGCGTTCTTTGGGAGAGGCAGTTGGCTACACGGAGAACTCCGTGCCAAGGAAAGGTTATTCAGGGAAGGGACCAGTGTGTAGCTAGAGGGTATATTTACTCAGTAGAAATCTCAAGGAGGTAGGCTTCGTGTTCGCTGGAAACGGGGACCTGATGGCTCAGAACTTGCTTTCCCATTTTCAATGCTCCATTCATGCTGCCTTGAAACTACCTAAAAAACAGTTTTAGGACGGTTCTCTAGTCACTGTAGGCAGGGCTCTGGGAAGGGAACGAGTGTTCTCTCCATCAACAGGGTGCTTTCATAGCCTGGGTGGGAGCTCCTCCTGAGACGCTCTAGAGCTAAAAGGAAACTTGACGTGAGTCCTTTCCTCAAGGTAAAGCCTTTAAAAGCCTGACGAAGCGAAAGCTTGGAACAGAGTCCTTGAAGCATTAGCTTTAGGTCTGTTTTCTTTTAAAGTTAGTAAGCTTTCAGGTCACCGAGGACCTCGAGTGGGCACCCTATTCCCTGCAAGAACACCTAGTACCGGCAGGCTCCACTAGGCTGCTAAGAAACATCCAGGCCCGGAAACCTTTCCCAGTCACTCTGTGTATGCTGAGTGTAGGACAACACACTGCACTCTTCCTTGGGAGAGCTGGATTTCCTCAGCACTCCAACAGCTCCAGGAAATCTGTTCTCTCACGTCCTACACGTCATGCAAATCTGCCTCATAGCCCTAGGCTGAGCGGCACTGAGAAACCAAAACTGCTTTGCATTCCTCGTACAGAGTCATACCTTAAGACCCCATACTTAGAGGAGAAAGTCGGCTTGCGTTCCTGCCTTAACCACAGCACAGTTTTTCCTCTTACACTGCAGGGTGTTAGAAGAAGTTAAGCCCCGATAGCGTACCTAGAGCGTTCTTTGGGAGAGGCAGTTGGCTACACGGAGAACTCCGTGCCAAGGAAAGGTTATTCAGGGAAGGGACCAGTGTGTAGCTAGAGGGTATATTTACTCAGTAGAAATCTCAAGGAGGTAGGCTTCGTGTTCGCTGGAAACGGGGACCTGATGGCTCAGAACTTGCTTTCCCATTTTCAATGCTCCATTCATGCTGCCTTGAAACTACCTAAAAAACAGTTTTAGGACGGTTCTCTAGTCACTGTAGGCAGGGCTCTGGGAAGGGAACGAGTGTTCTCTCCATCAACAGGGTGCTTTCATAGCCTGGGTGGGAGCTCCTCCTGAGACGCTCTAGAGCTAAAAGGAAACTTGACGTGAGTCCTTTCCTCAAGGTAAAGCCTTTAAAAGCCTGACGAAGCGAAAGCTTGGAACAGAGTCCTTGAAGCATTAGCTTTAGGTCTGTTTTCTTTTAAAGTTAGTAAGCTTTCAGGTCACCGAGGACCTCGAGTGGGCACCCTATTCCCTGCAAGAACACCTAGTACCGGCAGGCTCCACTAGGCTGCTAAGAAACATCCAGGCCCGGAAACCTTTCCCAGTCACTCTGTGTATGCTGAGTGTAGGGCAACACACTGCACTCTTCCTTGGGAGAGCTGGATTTCCTCAGCACTCCTACAGCTCCAGGAAATCTGTTCTCTCACGTCCTACATGTCATGCAAATCTGCCTCATAGCCCTAGGCTGAGCAGCACTGAGAAACCAAATCTGCTTTGCATTCCTCGTACAGAGTCACACCTTAAGACCCCATACTTAGAGAAGAAAGTCGGCTTGCGTTCCTGCCTTAACCACAGCAAAGTCATCCTCTTACACTGCAGGGTTTTAGAAGAAGCTGAGCCCCTATAGCGTACCTAGAGCGTTCCTTGGGAGAGGCAGTTGGCTACACGGAGAACTCCGTGCCAAGGAAAGGTTATTCAGGGAAGGGACCAGTGTGTAACTAGAGGGTATATTTACTAAGTAGAAATCACAAGTAGGTAGGCTGCGTGTTCCCTGGAAACGGGGACCTGATGGCACAGGCCTTGCCTTCCCATTTTGAATGCTCCATTCATGCTGCCTTGAAACTACCTAAATAACAGTTTTAGGACGGTTCTCTAGTCACTGTAGGCAGGGCTCTGGGAAGGGTAAGAGTGTTCTCTACATCAACAGGGTGCTTTCATAGCCTGGGTGGGAGCTCCTCCTGAGACGCTCTAGAGCTAAAAGGAAACTTAACGTGAGTCATGTCCTCAAGGTAAAGCCTTGAATAGCCTGCCGTAGCGGAAGCTTGGAGCAGAGTCCTTGAAGCATTAGCTTTAGGTCTGTTTTCTTTTAAGGTTAGTAAGCTTTCAGGACACCGAGGACCTCGCGTGGGCACCCTATTCCCTGCAAGAACACCTAGTACCGGCAGGCTCCACTAGGCTGCTAAGAAACATCGAGGCCCGGAAACCTTTCCCAGTCACTCTGTGTATGCTGAGTGTAGGGCATCACACTGCACGCTTCCTTGGGAGAGCTGGATTTCCTCAGCACTCCAACAGCTCCAGGAAATCTGTTCTCTCAGGTCCTACATGTCAGACAAATCTGCCTCATAGCCCTAGGCTGAGGGGCACTGACAAACCAAAACTGCTTTGCATTCCTCGTACAGAGTCATACCTTAAGACCCCATACTTAGAGGAGAAAGTCGGCTTGCGTTCCTGCCTTAACCACAGCACAGTCCTCCTCTTACACTGCAGGGTTTTAGAAGAAGCTAAGCCCCGATAGCGTACCTAGACCGTTCCTTGGGAGAGGCAGTTGGCTACACGGAGAATTCCGTGCCAAGAAAACGTTATTCAGGGAAGGGACCAGTGTGTAACTGGAGTGTATATTTACTTGGAGAAATCACAAGGAGGTAGGCTGCGTGTTCGCTGGAAACGCGGACCTGATGGCACAGGCCTTGCTTTCCCATTTTGAATGCTCCATTCATGCTGCCTTCAAACTAACTAAATAACAGTTTTAGGACGGTTCTCTAGTCACTGTAGGCAGGGCTCTGGGAAGGGAACGAGTGTTCTCTCCATCAACAGGGTGCTTTCATAGCCTGGGTGGGAGCTCCTCCTGAGACGCTCTAGAGCTAAAAGGAAACTTGACGTGAGTCCTTTCCTCAAGGTAAAGCCTTGAATAGCCTGCCGAAGGGGAAGCTTGGAGCAGAGTCCTTGAAGCATTAGCTTTAGGTCTGTTTTCTTTTACACTTAGTAAGCTTTCAGGACACCGAGGACCTCGCGTGAGCACCCTATTCCCTGCAAGAACACCTAGTACCGGCAGGCTCCACTAGGCTGCTAAGAAACATCCAGGCCCGGAAACCTTTCCCAGTCACTCTGTGTATGCTGAGTGTAGGGCAACACACTGCATTCTTCCTTGGGAGAGCTGGATTTCCTCAGCACTCCAACAGCTCCAGGAAATCTGTTCTCTCACGTCCTACACGTCATGCAAATCTGCCTCATAGCCCTAGGCTGAGCGGCACTGACAAACCAAAACTGCTTTGCATTCCTCGTACAGAGTCATACCTTAAGACCCCATACTTAGAGGAGAAAGTCGGCTTGCGTTCCTGCCTTAACCACAGCACAGTTTTTCCTCTTACACTGCAGGGTGTTAGAAGAAGTTAAGCCCCTATAGCGTACCTAGAGCGTTCTTTGGGAGAGGCAGTTGGCTACACGGAGAACTCCGTGCCAAGGAAAGGTTATTCAGGGAAGGGACCAGTGTGTAGCTAGAGGGTATATTTACTCAGTAGAAATCTCAAGGAGGTAGGCTTCGTGTTCGCTGGAAACGGGGACCTGATGGCTCAGAACTTGCTTTCCCATTTTCAATGCTCCATTCATGCTGCCTTGAAACTACCTAAAAAACAGTTTTAGGACGGTTCTCTAGTCACTGTAGGCAGGGCTCTGGGAAGGGAACGAGTGTTCTCCCCATCAACAGGGTGCTTTCATAGCCTGGGTGGGAGCTCCTCCTGAGACGCTCTAGAGCTAAAAGGAAACTTGACGTGAGTCCTTTCCTCAAGGTAAAGTCTTGAATAGCCTGCCGAAGCGGAAGCTTGGAACAGAGTCCTTGAAGCATTAGCTTTAGGTCTGTTTTCTTTTAAAGTTAGTAAGCTTTCAGGACACCGAGGACCTCGCGTGAGCACCCTATTCCCTGCAAGAACACCTAGTACCGGCAGGCTCCACTAGGCTGCTAAGAAACATCCAGGCCCGGAAACCTTTCCCAGTCACTCTGTGTATGCTGAGTGTAGGGCAACACACTGCATTCTTCCTTGGGAGAGCTGGATTTCCTCAGCACTCCAACAGCTCCAGGAAATCTGTTCTCTCACGTCCTACACGTCATGCAAATCTGCCTCATAGCCCTAGGCTGAGCGGCACTGAGAAACCAAAACTGCTTTGCATTCCTCGTACAGAGTCATACCTTAAGACCCCATACTTAGAGGAGAAAGTCGGCTTGCGTTCCTGCCTTAACCACAGCACAGTTTTTCCTCTTACACTGCAGGGTGTTAGAAGAAGCTAAGCCCCGATAGCGTACCTAGAGCGTTCCTTGGGAGAGGCAGTTGGCTACACGGAGAACTCCGTGCCAAGGTAACGTTATTCAGGGAAGGGACCAGTGTGTAGCTAGAGTGTATATTTACTTGGAGAAATCACAAGGAGGTAAGCTGCGTGTTCGCTGGAAACGGGGACCTGATGGCACAGGCCTTGCTTTCTCATTTTCAATGCTCCATTCATGCTGCCTTGAAGCTACCTAAAAAACAGTTTTAGGACGGTTCTCTAGTCACTGTAGGCAGGGCTCTGGGAAGGGAACGAGTGTTCTCTCCATCAACAGGGTGCTTTCATAGCCTGGGTGGGAGCTCCTCCTGAGACGCTCTAGAGCTAAAAGGAAACTTGACGTGAGTCCTTTCCTCAAGGTAAAGCCTTGAATAGCCTGCCGAAGCGGAAGCTTGGAGCAGAGTCCTTGAAGCATTAGCTTTAGGTCTGTTTTCTTTTACACTTAGTAAGCTTTCAGGACACCGAGGACCTCGCGTGAGCACCCTATTCCCTGCAAGAACACCTAGTACCGGCAGGCTCCACTAGGCTGCTAAGAAACATCCAGGCCCGGAAACCTTTCCCAGTCACTCTGTGTATGCTGAGTGTAGGGCAACACACTGCATTCTTCCTTGGGAGAGCTGGATTTCCTCAGCACTCCAACAGCTCCAGGAAATCTGTTCTCTCACGTCCTACACGTCATGCAAATCTGCCTCATAGCCCTAGGCTGAGCGGCACTGACAAACCAAAACTGCTTTGCATTCCTCGTACAGAGTCATACCTTAAGACCCCATACTTACAGGAGAAAGTTGGCTTGCGTTCCTGCCTTAACCACAGCACAGTTTTTCCTCTTACACTGCAGGGTGTTAGAAGAAGTTAAGCCCCGATAGCGTACCTAGAGCGTTCTTTGGGAGAGGCAGTTGGCTACACGGAGAACTCCGTGCCAAGGAAAGGTTATTCAGGGAAGGGACCAGTGTGTAGCTAGAGGGTATATTTACTCAGTAGAAATCTCAAGGAGGTAGGCTTCGTGTTCGCTGGAAACGGGGACCTGATGGCTCAGAACTTGCTTTCCCATTTTCAATGCTCCATTCATGCTGCCTTGAAACTACCTAAAAAACAGTTTTAGGACGGTTCTCTAGTCACTGTAGGCAGGGCTCTGGGAAGGGAAGGAGTGTTCTCTACATCAACAGGGTGCTTTCATAGCCTGGGTGGGAGCTCCTCCTGAGACGCTCTAGAGCTAAAAGGAAACTTGACGTGAGTCCTTTCCTCAAGGTAAAGTCTTGAATAGCCTGCCGAAGCGGAAGCTTGGAACAGAGTCCTTGAAGCATTAGCTTTAGGTCTGTTTTCTTTTAAAGTTAGTAAGCTTTCAGGACACCGAGGACCTCGCGTGAGCACCCTATTCCCTGCAAGAACACCTAGTACCGGCAGGCTCCACTAGGCTGCTAAGAAACATCCAGGCCCGGAAACCTTTCCCAGTCACTCTGTGTATGCTGAGTGTAGGGCAACACACTGCATTCTTCCTTGGGAGAGCTGGATTTCCTCAGCACTCCAACAGCTCCAGGAAATCTGTTCTCTCACGTCCTACACGTCATGCAAATCTGCCTCATAGCCCTAGGCTGAGCGGCACTAAGATACCAAAACTGCTTTGCATTCCTCGTACAGAGTCATACCTTAAGACCCCATACTTACAGGAGAAAGTCGGCTTGCGTTCCTGCCTTAACCACAGCACAGTTTTTCCTCTTACACTGCAGGGTGTTAGAAGAAGCTAAGCCCCGATAGCGTACCTAGAGCGTTCCTTGGGAGAGGCAGTTGGCTACACGGAGAACTCCGTGCCAAGGTAACGTTATTCAGGGAAGGGACCAGTGTGTAGCTAGAGTGTATATTTACTTGGAGAAATCACAAGGAGGTAAGCTGCGTGTTCGCTGGAAACGGGGACCTGATGGCACAGGCCTTGCTTTCTCATTTTCAATGCTCCATTCATGCTGCCTTGAAGCTACCTAAAAAACAGTTTTAGGACGGTTCTCTAGTCACTGTAGGCAGGGCTCTGGGAAGGGAACGAGTGTTCTCTCCATCAACAGGGTGCTTTCATAGCCTGGGTGGGAGCTCCTCCTGAGACGCTCTAGAGCTAAAAGGAAACTTGACGTGAGTCCTTTCCTCAAGGTAAAGCCTTGAATAGCCTGCCGAAGCGGAAGCTTGGAGCAGAGTCCTTGAAGCATTAGCTTTAGGTCTGTTTTCTTTTACACTTAGTAAGCTTTCAGGACACCGAGGACCTCGCGTGAGCACCCTATTCCCTGCAATAACACCTAGTACCGGCAGGCTCCACTAGGCTGCTAAGAAACATCCAGGCCCGGAAACCTTTCCCAGTCACTCTGTGTATGCTGAGTGTAGGGCAACACACTGCATTCTTCCTTGGGAGAGCTGGATTTCCTCAGCACTCCAACAGCTCCAGGAAATCTGTTCTCTCAAGTCCTACACGTCATGCAAATCTGCCTCATAGCCCTAGGCTGAGCGGCACTGAGAAACCAAAACTGCTTTGCATTCCTCGTACAGAGTCATACCTGAAGACCCCATACTTAGAGGAGAAAGTCGGCTTGCGTTCCTGCCTTAACCACAGCACAGTCTTCCTCTTACACTGCAGGGTGTTAGAAGAAGCTAAGCCCCGATAGCGTACCTAGAGCGTTCCTTGGGCAAGGCAGTTGTCTGCACGGAGAACTCCGTGCCAAGGTAACGTTATTCAGGGAAGGGACCAGTGTGTAGCTAGAGTGTATATTTACTTGGAGAAATCACAAGGAGGTAGGCTGCGTGTTCCCTGGAAACGGGGACCTGATGGCACAGGCCTTGCTTTCCCATTTTCAATGCTCCATTCATGCTGCCTTGAAACTACCTAAAAAACAGTTTTAGGACGGTTCTCTAGTCACTGTAGGCAGGGCTCTGGGAAGGGAACGAGTGTTCTCTCCATCAACAGGGTGCTTTCATAGCCTGGGTGGGAGCTCCTCCTGAGACGCTCTAGAGCTAAAAGGAAACTTGACGTGAGTCCTTTCCTCAAGGTAAAGCCTTGAATAGCCTGCCGAAGCGGAAGCTTGGAGCAGAGTCCTTGAAGCATTAGCTTTAGGTCTGTTTTCTTTTACACTTAGTAAGCTTTCAGGACACCGAGGACCTCGCGTGAGCACCCTATTCCCTGCAAGAACACCTAGTACCGGCAGGCTCCACTAGGCTGCTAAGAAACATCCAGGCCCGGAAACCTTTCCCAGTCACTCTGTGTATGCTGAGTGTAGGGCAACACACTGCATTCTTCCTTGGGAGAGCTGGATTTCCTCAGCACTCCAACAGCTCCAGGAAATCTGTTCTCTCACGTCCTACACGTCATGCAAATCTGCCTCATAGCCCTAGGCTGAGCGGCACTGAGAAACCAAAACTGCTTTGCATTCCTCGTACAGAGTCATACCTTAAGACCCCATACTTAAAGGAGAAAGTCGGCTTGCGTTCCTGCCTTAACCACAGCACAGTTTTTCCTCTTACACTGCAGGGTGTTAGAAGAAGTTAAGCCCCGATAGCGTACCTAGAGCGTTCTTTGGGAGAGGCAGTTGGCTACACGGAGAACTCCGTGCCAAGGAAAGGTTATTCAGGGAAGGGACCAGTGTGTAGCTAGAGGGTATATTTACTCAGTAGAAATCTCAAGGAGGTAGGCTTCGTGTTCGCTGGAAACGGGGACCTGATGGCTCAGAACTTGCTTTCCCATTTTCAATGCTCCATTCATGCTGCCTTGAAACTACCTAAAAAACAGTTTTAGGACGGTTCTCTAGTCACTGTAGGCAGGGCTCTGGGAAGGGAACGAGTGTTCTCTCCATCAACAGGGTGCTTTCATAGCCTGGGTGGGAGCTCCTCCTGAGACGCTCTAGAGCTAAAAGGAAACTTGACGTGAGTCCTTTCCTCAAGGTAAAGCCTTTAAAAGCCTGACGAAGCGAAAGCTTGGAACAGAGTCCTTGAAGCATTAGCTTTAGGTCTGTTTTCTTTTAAAGTTAGTAAGCTTTCAGGTCACCGAGGACCTCGAGTGGGCACCCTATTCCCTGCAAGAACACCTAGTACCGGCAGGCTCCACTAGGCTGCTAAGAAACATCCAGGCCCGGAAACCTTTCCCAGTCACTCTGTGTATGCTGAGTGTAGGGCAACACACTGCACTCTTCCTTGGGAGAGCTGGATTTCCTCAGCACTCCAACAGCTCCAGGAAATCTGTTCTCTCACGTCCTACACGTCATGCAAATCTGCCTCATAGCCCTAGGCTGAGAGGCACTGACAAACCAAAACTGCTTTGCATTCCTCGTACAGAGTCATACCTGAAGACCCCATACTTAGAGGAGAAAGTCGGCTTGCGTTCCTGCCTTAACCACAGCACAGTCTTCCTCTTACACTGCAGGGTTTTAGAAGAAGCTAAGCCCCGATAGCGTACCTAGAGATTTCCTTGGGCAAGGCAGTTGGCTACACGGAGAACTCCGTGCCAAGGTAACGTTATTCAGGGAAGGGACCAGTGTGTAGCTAGAGGGTATATTTACTTGAGAAATCACAAGGAGGTAGGCTGCGTGTTCGCTGGAAACGGGGACCTGATGGCACAGGCCTTGCTTTCCCATTTTCAATGATCCATTCATGCTGCCTTGAAACTACCTAAAAAACAGTTTTAGGACGGTTCTCTAGTCACTGTAGGCAGGGCTCTGGGAATGGCCCGAGTGTTCTCTCCATCAACAGGGTGCTTTCATAGCCTGGGTGGGAGCTCCTCCTGAGACGCTCTAGAGCAAAAGAAAACGGCGTGAGTCCTTTCCTCAAGGTAAACCCTTGAATAGCCTGCCGTAGCGGAAGCTTGGAGCAGAGTCCTTGAAGCATTAGCTTTAGGTCTGTTTTCTTTTAAGGTTAGTAAGCTTTCAGGACACCGAGGACCTCGCGTGGGCACCCTATTCCCTGCAAGAACACCTAGTACCGGCAGGCTCCACTAGGCTGCTAAGAAACATCCAGGCCCGAAAACCTTTCCCAGTCACTCTGTGTATGCTGAGTGTAGGGCAACACACTGCATTCTTCCTTGGGAGAGCTGGATTTCCTCAGCACTCCAACAGCTCCAGGAAATCTGTTCTCTCACGTCCTACACATCATGCAAATCTGCCTCATAGCCCTAGGCTGAGCGGCACTGAGAAACCAAAACTGCTTTGCATTCCTCGTACAGAGTCATACCTGAAGACCCCATACTTAGAGGAGAAAGTCGGCTTGCGTTCCTGCCTTAACCACAGCACAGTCTTCCTCTTACACTGCAGGGTGTTAGAAGAAGCTAAGCCCCGATAGCGTACCTAGAGCGTTCCTTGGGCAAGGCAGTTGGCTACACGGAGAACTCCGTGCCAAGGTAACGTTATTCAGGGAAGGGACCAGTGTGTAGCTAGAGTGTATATTTACTTGGAGAAATCACAAGGAGGTAGGCTGCGTGTTCCCTGGAAACGGGGACCTGATGGCACAGGCCTTGCTTTCCCATTTTCAATGCTCCATTCATGCTGCCTTGAAACTACCTAAAAAACAGTTTTAGGACGGTTCTCTAGTCACTGTAGGCAGGGCTCTGGGAAGGGAACGAGTGTTCTCTCCATCAACAGGGTGCTTTCATAGCCTGGGTGGGAGCTCCTCCTGAGACGCTCTAGAGCTAAAAGGAAACTTGACGTGAGTCCTTTCCTCAAGGTAAAGCCTTGAATAGCCTGCCGAAGCGGAAGCTTGGAGCAGAGTCCTTGAAGCATTAGCTTTAGGTCTGTTTTCTTTTACACTTAGTAAGCTTTCAGGACACCGAGGACCTCGCGTGAGCACCCTATTCCCTGCAAGAACACCTAGTACCGGCAGGCTCCACTAGGCTGCTAAGAAACATCCAGGCCCGGAAACCTTTCCCAGTCACTCTGTGTATGCTGAGTGTAGGACAACACACTGCACTCTTCCTTGGGAGAGCTGGATTTCCTCAGCACTCCAACAGCTCCAGGAAATCTGTTCTCTCACGTCCTACACGTCATGCAAATCTGCCTCATAGCCCTAGGCTGAGCGGCACTGAGAAACCAAAACTGCTTTGCATTCCTCGTACAGAGTCATACCTTAAGACCCCATACTTAGAGGAGAAAGTCGGCTTGCGTTCCTGCCTTAACCACAACAAAGTACTCCTCTTACACTGCAGGGTTTTAGAAGAAGCTGAGCCCCGAGAGCGTACCTAGAGCGTTCCTTGGGAGAGGCAGTTGGCTACACGGAGAACTCCGTGCCAAGGTAACGTTATTCAGGGAAGGGACAAGTGTGTAGCTAGAGTGTATATTTACTTGGAGAAATCACAAGGAGGTAGGCTGCGTGTTCGCTGGAAACGGGGACCTGATGGCACAGGCCTTGCTTTCCCATTTTCAATGCTCCATTCATGCTGCCTTGAAACTACCTAAAAAGCAGTTTTAGTAGAGCTAAAAGGAAACTTGATGTGAGTCCTGTCCTCAAGGTAAAGCCTTGAATAGCCTGCCGTAGCGGAAGCTTGGAGCAGAGTCCTTGAAGCATTAGCTTTAGGTCTGTTTTCTTTTAAGGTTAGTAAGCTTTCAGGACACCGAGGACCTCGCGTGGGCACCCTATTCCCTGCAAGAACACCTAGTACCGGCAGGCTCCACTAGGCTGCTAAGAAACATCCAGGCCCGGAAACCTTTCCCAGTCACTCTGTGTATGCTGAGTGTAGGGCAACACACTGCACTCTTCCTTGGGAGAGCTGGATTTCCTCAGCACTCCTACAGCTCCAGGAAATCTGTTCTCTCACGTCCTACATGTCATGCAAATCTGCCTCATAGCCCTAGGCTGAGCAGCACTGAGAAACCAAATCTGCTTTGCATTCCTCGTACAGAGTCACACCTTAAGACCCCATACTTAGAGAAGAAAGTCGGCTTGCGTTCCTGCCTTAACCACTGCAAAGTCATCCTCTTACACTGCAGGGTTTTAGAAGAAGCTGAGCCCCTATAGCGTACCTAGAGCGTTCCTTGGGAGAGGCAGTTGGCTACACGGAGAACTCCGTGCCAAGGAAAGGTTATTCAGGGAAGGGACCAGTGTGTAACTAGAGGGTATATTTACTAAGTAGAAATCACAAGTAGGTAGGCTGCGTGTTCCCTGGAAACGGGGACCTGATGGCACAGGCCTTGCCTTCCCATTTTGAATGCTCCATTCATGCTGCCTTGAAACTACCTAAATAACAGTTTTAGGACGGTTCTCTAGTCACTGTAGGCAGGGCTCTGGGAAGGGTAAGAGTGTTCTCTACATCAACAGGGTGCTTTCATAGCCTGGGTGGGAGCTCCTCCTGAGACGCTCTAGAGCTAAAAGGAAACTTAACGTGAGTCATGTCCTCAAGGTAAAGCCTTGAATAGCCTGCCGTAGCGGAAGCTTGGAGCAGAGTCCTTGAAGCATTAGCTTTAGGTCTGTTTTCTTTTAAGGTTAGTAAGCTTTCAGGACACCGAGGACCTCGCGTGGGCACCCTATTCCCTGCAAGAACACCTAGTACCGGCAGGCTCCACTAGGCTGCTAAGAAACATCGAGGCCCGGAAACCTTTCCCAGTCACTCTGTGTATGCTGAGTGTAGGGCATCACACTGCACGCTTCCTTGGGAGAGCTGGATTTCCTCAGCACTCCAACAGCTCCAGGAAATCTGTTCTCTCAGGTCCTACATGTCAGACAAATCTGCCTCATAGCCCTAGGCTGAGGGGCACTGACAAACCAAAACTGCTTTGCATTCCTCGTACAGAGTCATACCTTAAGACCCCATACTTAGAGGAGAAAGTCGGCTTGCGTTCCTGCCTTAACCACAGCACAGTCCTCCTCTTACACTGCAGGGTTTTAGAAGAAGCTAAGCCCCGATAGCGTACCTAGACCGTTCCTTGGGAGAGGCAGTTGGCTACACGGAGAATTCCGTGCCAAGAAAACGTTATTCAGGGAAGGGACCAGTGTGTAACTGGAGTGTATATTTACTTGGAGAAATCACAAGGAGGTAGGCTGCGTGTTCGCTGAAAACGCGGACCTGATGGCACAGGCCTTGCTTTCCCATTTTGAATGCTCCATTCATGCTGCCTTCAAACTAACTAAATAACAGTTTTAGGACGGTTCTCTAGTCACTGTAGGCAGGGCTCTGGGAAGGGAACGAGTGTTCTCTCCATCAACAGGGTGCTTTCATAGCCTGGGTGGGAGCTCCTCCTGAGACGCTCTAGAGCTAAAAGGAAACTTGACGTGAGTCCTTTCCTCAAGGTAAAGCCTTGAATAGCCTGCCGAAGGGGAAGCTTGGAGCAGAGTCCTTGAAGCATTAGCTTTAGGTCTGTTTTCTTTTACACTTAGTAAGCTTTCAGGACACCGAGGACCTCGCGTGAGCACCCTATTCCCTGCAAGAACACCTAGTACCGGCAGGCTCCACTAGGCTGCTAAGAAACATCCAGGCCCGGAAACCTTTCCCAGTCACTCTGTGTATGCTGAGTGTAGGGCAACACACTGCATTCTTCCTTGGGAGAGCTGGATTTCCTCAGCACTCCAACAGCTCCAGGAAATCTGTTCTCTCACGTCCTACACGTCATGCAAATCTGCCTCATAGCCCTAGGCTGAGCGGCACTGACAAACCAAAACTGCTTTGCATTCCTCGTACAGAGTCATACCTTAAGACCCCATACTTACAGGAGAAAGTTGGCTTGCGTTCCTGCCTTAACCACAGCACAGTTTTTCCTCTTACACTGCAGGGTGTTAGAAGAAGTTAAGCCCCGATAGCGTACCTAGAGCGTTCTTTGGGAGAGGCAGTTGGCTACACGGAGAACTCCGTGCCAAGGAAAGGTTATTCAGGGAAGGGATCAGTGTGTAGCTAGAGGGTATATTTACTCAGTAGAAATCTCAAGGAGGTAGGCTGCGTGTTCGCTGGAAACGGGGACCTGATGGCACAGGCCTTGCCTTCCAATTTTCAATGATCCATTCATGCTGCCTTGAAACTACCTAAAAAACAGTTTTAGGACGGTTCTCTAGTCACTGTAGGCAGGGCTCTGGGAAGGGTAAGAGTGTTCTCTACATCAACAGGGTGCTTTCATAGCCTGGGTGGGAGCTCCTCCTGAGACGCTCTAGAGCTAAAAGGAAACTTAACGTGAGTCATGTCCTCAAGGTAAAGCCTTGAATAGCCTGCCGTAGCGGAAGCTTGGAGCAGAGTCCTTGAAGCATTAGCTTTAGGTCTGTTTTCTTTTAAGGTTAGTAAGCTTTCAGGACACCGAGGACCTCGCGTGGGCACCCTATTCCCTGCAAGAACACCTAGTACCGGCAGGCTCCACTAGGCTGCTAAGAAACATCGAGGCCCGGAAACCTTTCCCAGTCACTCTGTGTATGCTGAGTGTAGGGCATCACACTGCACGCTTCCTTGGGAGAGCTGGATTTCCTCAGCACTCCAACAGCTCCAGGAAATCTGTTCTCTCAGGTCCTACATGTCAGACAAATCTGCCTCATAGCCCTAGGCTGAGGGGCACTGACAAACCAAAACTGCTTTGCATTCCTCGTACAGAGTCATACCTTAAGACCCCATACTTAGAGGAGAAAGTCGGCTTGCGTTCCTGCCTTAACCACAGCACAGTCCTCCTCTTACACTGCAGGGTTTTAGAAGAAGCTAAGCCCCGATAGCGTACCTAGACCGTTCCTTGGGAGAGGCAGTTGGCTACACGGAGAATTCCGTGCCAAGAAAACGTTATTCAGGGAAGGGACCAGTGTGTAACTGGAGTGTATATTTACTTGGAGAAATCACAAGGAGGTAGGCTGCGTGTTCGCTGGAAACGCGGACCTGATGGCACAGGCCTTGCTTTCCCATTTTGAATGCTCCATTCATGCTGCCTTCAAACTAACTAAATAACAGTTTTAGGACGGTTCTCTAGTCACTGTAGGCAGGGCTCTGGGAAGGGAACGAGTGTTCTCTCCATCAACAGGGTGCTTTCATAGCCTGGGTGGGAGCTCCTCCTGAGACGCTCTAGAGCTAAAAGGAAACTTGACGTGAGTCCTTTCCTCAAGGTAAAGCCTTGAATAGCCTGCCGAAGGGGAAGCTTGGAGCAGAGTCCTTGAAGCATTAGCTTTAGGTCTGTTTTCTTTTACACTTAGTAAGCTTTCAGGACACCGAGGACCTCGCGTGGGCACCCTATTCCCTTCAAGAACACCTAGTACCGGCAGGCTCCACTAGGCTGCTAAGAAACATCCAGGCCCGGAAACCTTTCCCAGTCACTCTGTGTATGCTGAGTGTAGGGCAACACACTGCATTCTTCCTTGGGAGAGCTGGATTTCCTCAGCACTCCAACAGCTCCAGGAAATCTGTTCTCTCACGTCCTACACGTCATGCAAATCTGCCTCATAGCCCTAGGCTGAGCGGCACTGACAAACCAAAACTGCTTTGCATTCCTCGTACAGAGTCATACCTTAAGACCCCATACTTAGAGGAGAAAGTCGGCTTGCGTTCCTGCCTTAACCACAGCACAGTTTTTCCTCTTACACTGCAGGGTGTTAGAAGAAGCTAAGCCCCGATAGCGTACCTAGAGCGTTCCTTGGGAGAGGCAGTTGGCTACACGGAGAACTCCGTGCCAAGGTAACGTTATTCAGGGAAGGGACCAGTGTGTAGCTAGAGTGTATATTTACTTGGAGAAATCACAAGGAGGTAAGCTGCGTGTTCGCTGGAAACGGGGACCTGATGGCACAGGCCTTGCTTTCTCATTTTCAATGCTCCATTCATGCTGCCTTGAAGCTACCTAAAAAACAGTTTTAGGACGGTTCTCTAGTCACTGTAGGCAGGGCTCTGGGAAGGGAACGAGTGTTCTCTCCATCAACAGGGTGCTTTCATAGCCTGGGTGGGAGCTCCTCCTGAGACACTCTAGAGCTAAAAGGAAACTTGACGTGAGTCCTGTCCTCAAGGTAAAGCCTTGAATAGCCTGCCGAAGCGGAAGCTTGGAGCAGAGTCCTTGAAGCATTAGCTTTAGGTCTGTTTTCTTTTACACTTAGTAAGCTTTCAGGACACCGAGGACCTCGCGTGAGCACCCTATTCCCTGCAAGAACACCTAGTACCGGCAGGCTCCACTAGGCTGCTAAGAAACATCCAGGCCCGGAAACCTTTCCCAGTCACTCTGTGTATGCTGAGTGTAGGGCAACACACTGCATTCTTCCTTGGGAGAGCTGGATTTCCTCAGCACTCCAACAGCTCCAGGAAATCTGTTCTCTCAAGTCCTACACGTCATGCAAATCTGCCTCATAGCCCTAGGCTGAGCGGCACTGAGAAACCAAAACTGCTTTGCATTCCTCGTACAGAGTCATACCTGAAGACCCCATACTTAGAGGAGAAAGTCGGCTTGCGTTCCTGCCTTAACCACAGCACAGTCTTCCTCTTACACTGCAGGGTGTTAGAAGAAGCTAAGCCCCGATAGCGTACCTAGAGCGTTCCTTGGGCAAGGCAGTTGTCTGCACGGAGAACTCCGTGCCAAGGTAACGTTATTCAGGGAAGGGACCAGTGTGTAGCTAGAGTGTATATTTACTTGGAGAAATCACAAGGAGGTAGGCTGCGTGTTCCCTGGAAACGGGGACCTGATGGCACAGGCCTTGCTTTCCCATTTTGAATGCTCCATTCATGCTGCCTTCAAACTAACTAAATAACAGTTTTAGGACGGTTCTCTAGTCACTGTAGGCAGGGCTCTGGGAAGGGAACGAGTGTTCTCTCCATCAACAGGGTGCTTTCATAGCCTGGGTGGGAGCTCCTCCTGAGACGCTCTAGAGCTAAAAGGAAACTTGACGTGAGTCCTTTCCTCAAGGTAAAGCCTTGAATAGCCTGCCGAAGCGGAAGCTTGGAGCAGAGTCCTTGAAGCATTAGCTTTAGGTCTGTTTTCTTTTACACTTAGTAAGCTTTCAGGACACCGAGGACCTCGCGTGAGCACCCTATTCCCTGCAAGAACACCTAGTACCGGCAGGCTCCACTAGGCTGCTAAGAAACATCCAGGCCCGGAAACCTTTCCCAGTCACTCTGTGTATGCTGAGTGTAGGGCAACACACTGCATTCTTCCTTGGGAGAGCTGGATTTCCTCAGCACTCCAACAGCTCCAGGAAATCTGTTCTCTCACGTCCTACACGTCATGCAAATCTGCCTCATAGCCCTAGGCTGAGCGGCACTGACAAACCAAAACTGCTTTGCATTCCTCGTACAGAGTCATACCTTAAGACCCCATACTTAGAGGAGAAAGTCGGCTTGCGTTCCTGCCTTAACCACAGCACAGTTTTTCCTCTTACACTGCAGGGTGTTAGAAGAAGTTAAGCCCCGATAGCGTACCTAGAGCGTTCTTTGGGAGAGGCAGTTGGCTACACGGAGAACTCCGTGCCAAGGAAAGGTTATTCAGGGAAGGGACCAGTGTGTAGCTAGAGGGTATATTTACTCAGTAGAAATCTCAAGGAGGTAGGCTTCGTGTTCGCTGGAAACGGGGACCTGATGGCTCAGAACTTGCTTTCCCATTTTCAATGCTCCATTCATGCTGCCTTGAAACTACCTAAAAAACAGTTTTAGGACGGTTCTCTAGTCACTGTAGGCAGGGCTCTGGGAAGGGAACGAGTGTTCTCTCCATCAACAGGGTGCTTTCATAGCCTGGGTGGGAGCTCCTCCTGAGACGCTCTAGAGCTAAAAGGAAACTTGACGTGAGTCCTTTCCTCAAGGTAAAGCCTTTAAAAGCCTGACGAAGCGAAAGCTTGGAACAGAGTCCTTGAAGCATTAGCTTTAGGTCTGTTTTCTTTTAAAGTTAGTAAGCTTTCAGGTCACCGAGGACCTCGAGTGGGCACCCTATTCCCTGCAAGAACACCTAGTACCGGCAGGCTCCACTAGGCTGCTAAGAAACATCCAGGCCCGGAAACCTTTCCCAGTCACTCTGTGTATGCTGAGTGTAGGGCAACACACTGCACTCTTCCTTGGGAGAGCTGGATTTCCTCAGCACTCCAACAGCTCCAGGAAATCTGTTCTCTCACGTCCTACACGTCATGCAAATCTGCCTCATAGCCCTAGGCTGAGAGGCACTGACAAACCAAAACTGCTTTGCATTCCTCGTACAGAGTCATACCTGAAGACCCCATACTTAGAGGAGAAAGTCGGCTTGCGTTCCTGCCTTAACCACAGCACAGTCTTCCTCTTACACTGCAGGGTTTTAGAAGAAGCTAAGCCCCGATAGCGTACCTAGAGATTTCCTTGGGCAAGGCAGTTGGCTACACGGAGAACTCCGTGCCAAGGTAACGTTATTCAGGGAAGGGACCAGTGTGTAGCTAGAGGGTATATTTACTTGAGAAATCACAAGGAGGTAGGCTGCGTGTTCGCTGGAAACGGGGACCTGATGGCACAGGCCTTGCTTTCCCATTTTCAATGATCCATTCATGCTGCCTTGAAACTACCTAAAAAACAGTTTTAGGACGGTTCTCTAGTCACTGTAGGCAGGGCTCTGGGAATGGCCCGAGTGTTCTCTCCATCAACAGGGTGCTTTCATAGCCTGGGTGGGAGCTCCTCCTGAGACGCTCTAGAGCAAAAGAAAACGGCGTGAGTCCTTTCCTCAAGGTAAACCCTTGAATAGCCTGCCGTAGCGGAAGCTTGGAGCAGAGTCCTTGAAGCATTAGCTTTAGGTCTGTTTTCTTTTAAGGTTAGTAAGCTTTCAGGACACCGAGGACCTCGCGTGGGCACCCTATTCCCTGCAAGAACACCTAGTACCGGCAGGCTCCACTAGGCTGCTAAGAAACATCCAGGCCCGAAAACCTTTCCCAGTCACTCTGTGTATGCTGAGTGTAGGGCAACACACTGCATTCTTCCTTGGGAGAGCTGGATTTCCTCAGCACTCCAACAGCTCCAGGAAATCTGTTCTCTCACGTCCTACACATCATGCAAATCTGCCTCATAGCCCTAGGCTGAGCGGCACTGAGAAACCAAAACTGCTTTGCATTCCTCGTACAGAGTCATACCTGAAGACCCCATACTTAGAGGAGAAAGTCGGCTTGCGTTCCTGCCTTAACCACAGCACAGTCTTCCTCTTACACTGCAGGGTGTTAGAAGAAGCTAAGCCCCGATAGCGTACCTAGAGCGTTCCTTGGGCAAGGCAGTTGGCTACACGGAGAACTCCGTGCCAAGGTAACGTTATTCAGGGAAGGGACCAGTGTGTAGCTAGAGTGTATATTTACTTGGAGAAATCACAAGGAGGTAGGCTGCGTGTTCCCTGGAAACGGGGACCTGATGGCACAGGCCTTGCTTTCCCATTTTCAATGCTCCATTCATGCTGCCTTGAAACTACCTAAAAAACAGTTTTAGGACGGTTCTCTAGTCACTGTAGGCAGGGCTCTGGGAAGGGAACGAGTGTTCTCTCCATCAACAGGGTGCTTTCATAGCCTGGGTGGGAGCTCCTCCTGAGACGCTCTAGAGCTAAAAGGAAACTTGACGTGAGTCCTTTCCTCAAGGTAAAGCCTTGAATAGCCTGCCGAAGCGGAAGCTTGGAGCAGAGTCCTTGAAGCATTAGCTTTAGGTCTGTTTTCTTTTACACTTAGTAAGCTTTCAGGACACCGAGGACCTCGCGTGAGCACCCTATTCCCTGCAAGAACACCTAGTACCGGCAGGCTCCACTAGGCTGCTAAGAAACATCCAGGCCCGGAAACCTTTCCCAGTCACTCTGTGTATGCTGAGTGTAGGACAACACACTGCACTCTTCCTTGGGAGAGCTGGATTTCCTCAGCACTCCAACAGCTCCAGGAAATCTGTTCTCTCACGTCCTACACGTCATGCAAATCTGCCTCATAGCCCTAGGCTGAGCGGCACTGAGAAACCAAAACTGCTTTGCATTCCTCGTACAGAGTCATACCTTAAGACCCCATACTTAGAGGAGAAAGTCGGCTTGCGTTCCTGCCTTAACCACAGCACAGTTTTTCCTCTTACACTGCAGGGTGTTAGAAGAAGTTAAGCCCCGATAGCGTACCTAGAGCGTTCTTTGGGAGAGGCAGTTGGCTACACGGAGAACTCCGTGCCAAGGAAAGGTTATTCAGGGAAGGGACCAGTGTGTAGCTAGAGGGTATATTTACTCAGTAGAAATCTCAAGGAGGTAGGCTTCGTGTTCGCTGGAAACGGGGACCTGATGGCTCAGAACTTGCTTTCCCATTTTCAATGCTCCATTCATGCTGCCTTCAAACTAACTAAATAACAGTTTTAGGACGGTTCTCTAGTCACTGTAGGCAGGGCTCTGGGAAGGGAACGAGTGTTCTCTCCATCAACAGGGTGCTTTCATAGCCTGGGTGGGAGCTCCTCCTGAGACGCTCTAGAGCTAAAAGGAAACTTGACGTGAGTCCTTTCCTCAAGGTAAAGCCTTGAATAGCCTGCCGAAGCGGAAGCTTGGAGCAGAGTCCTTGAAGCATTAGCTTTAGGTCTGTTTTCTTTTACACTTAGTAAGCTTTCAGGACACCGAGGACCTCGCGTGAGCACCCTATTCCCTGCAAGAACACCTAGTACCGGCAGGCTCCACTAGGCTGCTAAGAAACATCCAGGCCCGGAAACCTTTCCCAGTCACTCTGTGTATGCTGAGTGTAGGGCAACACACTGCATTCTTCCTTGGGAGAGCTGGATTTCCTCAGCACTCCAACAGCTCCAGGAAATCTGTTCTCTCACGTCCTACACGTCATGCAAATCTGCCTCATAGCCCTAGGCTGAGCGGCACTGACAAACCAAAACTGCTTTGCATTCCTCGTACAGAGTCATACCTTAAGACCCCATACTTAGAGGAGAAAGTCGGCTTGCGTTCCTGCCTTAACCACAGCACAGTTTTTCCTCTTACACTGCAGGGTGTTAGAAGAAGTTAAGCCCCGATAGCGTACCTAGAGCGTTCTTTGGGAGAGGCAGTTGGCTACACGGAGAACTCCGTGCCAAGGAAAGGTTATTCAGGGAAGGGACCAGTGTGTAGCTAGAGGGTATATTTACTCAGTAGAAATCTCAAGGAGGTAGGCTTCGTGTTCGCTGGAAACGGGGACCTGATGGCTCAGAACTTGCTTTCCCATTTTCAATGCTCCATTCATGCTGCCTTGAAACTACCTAAAAAACAGTTTTAGGACGGTTCTCTAGTCACTGTAGGCAGGGCTCTGGGAAGGGAACGAGTGTTCTCTCCATCAACAGGGTGCTTTCATAGCCTGGGTGGGAGCTCCTCCTGAGACGCTCTAGAGCTAAAAGGAAACTTGACGTGAGTCCTTTCCTCAAGGTAAAGCCTTTAAAAGCCTGACGAAGCGAAAGCTTGGAACAGAGTCCTTGAAGCATTAGCTTTAGGTCTGTTTTCTTTTAAAGTTAGTAAGCTTTCAGGTCACCGAGGACCTCGAGTGGGCACCCTATTCCCTGCAAGAACACCTAGTACCGGCAGGCTCCACTAGGCTGCTAAGAAACATCCAGGCCCGGAAACCTTTCCCAGTCACTCTGTGTATGCTGAGTGTAGGGCAACACACTGCACTCTTCCTTGGGAGAGCTGGATTTCCTCAGCACTCCAACAGCTCCAGGAAATCTGTTCTCTCACGTCCTACACGTCATGCAAATCTGCCTCATAGCCCTAGGCTGAGAGGCACTGACAAACCAAAACTGCTTTGCATTCCTCGTACAGAGTCATACCTGAAGACCCCATACTTAGAGGAGAAAGTCGGCTTGCGTTCCTGCCTTAACCACAGCACAGTCTTCCTCTTACACTGCAGGGTTTTAGAAGAAGCTAAGCCCCGATAGCGTACCTAGAGATTTCCTTGGGCAAGGCAGTTGGCTACACGGAGAACTCCGTGCCAAGGTAACGTTATTCAGGGAAGGGACCAGTGTGTAGCTAGAGGGTATATTTACTTGAGAAATCACAAGGAGGTAGGCTGCGTGTTCGCTGGAAACGGGGACCTGATGGCACAGGCCTTGCTTTCCCATTTTCAATGATCCATTCATGCTGCCTTGAAACTACCTAAAAAACAGTTTTAGGACGGTTCTCTAGTCACTGTAGGCAGGGCTCTGGGAATGGCCCGAGTGTTCTCTACATCAACAGGGTGCTTTCATAGCCTGGGTGGGAGCTCCTCCTGAGACGCTCTAGAGCAAAAGAAAACGGCGTGAGTCCTTTCCTCAAGGTAAACCCTTGAATAGCCTGCCGTAGCGGAAGCTTGGAGCAGAGTCCTTGAAGCATTAGCTTTAGGTCTGTTTTCTTTTAAGGTTAGTAAGCTTTCAGGACACCGAGGACCTCGCGTGGGCACCCTATTCCCTGCAAGAACACCTAGTACCGGCAGGCTCCACTAGGCTGCTAAGAAACATCCAGGCCCGAAAACCTTTCCCAGTCACTCTGTGTATGCTGAGTGTAGGGCAACACACTGCATTCTTCCTTGGGAGAGCTGGATTTCCTCAGCACTCCAACAGCTCCAGGAAATCTGTTCTCTCACGTCCTACACATCATGCAAATCTGCCTCATAGCCCTAGGCTGAGCGGCACTGAGAAACCAAAACTGCTTTGCATTCCTCGTACAGAGTCATACCTGAAGACCCCATACTTAGAGGAGAAAGTCGGCTTGCGTTCCTGCCTTAACCACAGCACAGTCTTCCTCTTACACTGCAGGGTGTTAGAAGAAGCTAAGCCCCGATAGCGTACCTAGAGCGTTCCTTGGGCAAGGCAGTTGGCTACACGGAGAACTCCGTGCCAAGGTAACGTTATTCAGGGAAGGGACCAGTGTGTAGCTAGAGTGTATATTTACTTGGAGAAATCACAAGGAGGTAGGCTGCGTGTTCCCTGGAAACGGGGACCTGATGGCACAGGCCTTGCTTTCCCATTTTCAATGCTCCATTCATGCTGCCTTGAAACTACCTAAAAAACAGTTTTAGGACGGTTCTCTAGTCACTGTAGGCAGGGCTCTGGGAAGGGAACGAGTGTTCTCTCCATCAACAGGGTGCTTTCATAGCCTGGGTGGGAGCTCCTCCTGAGACGCTCTAGAGCTAAAAGGAAACTTGACGTGAGTCCTTTCCTCAAGGTAAAGCCTTGAATAGCCTGCCGAAGCGGAAGCTTGGAGCAGAGTCCTTGAAGCATTAGCTTTAGGTCTGTTTTCTTTTACACTTAGTAAGCTTTCAGGACACCGAGGACCTCGCGTGAGCACCCTATTCCCTGCAAGAACACCTAGTACCGGCAGGCTCCACTAGGCTGCTAAGAAACATCCAGGCCCGGAAACCTTTCCCAGTCACTCTGTGTATGCTGAGTGTAGGACAACACACTGCACTCTTCCTTGGGAGAGCTGGATTTCCTCAGCACTCCAACAGCTCCAGGAAATCTGTTCTCTCACGTCCTACACGTCATGCAAATCTGCCTCATAGCCCTAGGCTGAGCGGCACTGAGAAACCAAAACTGCTTTGCATTCCTCGTACAGAGTCATACCTTAAGACCCCATACTTAGAGGAGAAAGTCGGCTTGCGTTCCTGCCTTAACCACAGCACAGTTTTTCCTCTTACACTGCAGGGTGTTAGAAGAAGTTAAGCCCCGATAGCGTACCTAGAGCGTTCTTTGGGAGAGGCAGTTGGCTACACGGAGAACTCCGTGCCAAGGAAAGGTTATTCAGGGAAGGGACCAGTGTGTAGCTAGAGGGTATATTTACTCAGTAGAAATCTCAAGGAGGTAGGCTTCGTGTTCGCTGGAAACGGGGACCTGATGGCTCAGAACTTGCTTTCCCATTTTCAATGCTCCATTCATGCTGCCTTGAAACTACCTAAAAAACAGTTTTAGGACGGTTCTCTAGTCACTGTAGGCAGGGCTCTGGGAAGGGAACGAGTGTTCTCTCCATCAACAGGGTGCTTTCATAGCCTGGGTGGGAGCTCCTCCTGAGACGCTCTAGAGCTAAAAGGAAACTTGACGTGAGTCCTTTCCTCAAGGTAAAGCCTTTAAAAGCCTGACGAAGCGAAAGCTTGGAACAGAGTCCTTGAAGCATTAGCTTTAGGTCTGTTTTCTTTTAAAGTTAGTAAGCTTTCAGGTCACCGAGGACCTCGAGTGGGCACCCTATTCCCTGCAAGAACACCTAGTACCGGCAGGCTCCACTAGGCTGCTAAGAAACATCCAGGCCCGGAAACCTTTCCCAGTCACTCTGTGTATGCTGAGTGTAGGGCAACACACTGCACTCTTCCTTGGGAGAGCTGGATTTCCTCAGCACTCCTACAGCTCCAGGAAATCTGTTCTCTCACGTCCTACATGTCATGCAAATCTGCCTCATAGCCCTAGGCTGAGCAGCACTGAGAAACCAAATCTGCTTTGCATTCCTCGTACAGAGTCACACCTTAAGACCCCATACTTAGAGAAGAAAGTCGGCTTGCGTTCCTGCCTTAACCACAGCAAAGTCATCCTCTTACACTGCAGGGTTTTAGAAGAAGCTGAGCCCCTATAGCGTACCTAGAGCGTTCCTTGGGAGAGGCAGTTGGCTACACGGAGAACTCCGTGCCAAGGAAAGGTTATTCAGGGAAGGGACCAGTGTGTAACTAGAGGGTATATTTACTAAGTAGAAATCACAAGTAGGTAGGCTGCGTGTTCCCTGGAAACGGGGACCTGATGGCACAGGCCTTGCCTTCCCATTTTGAATGCTCCATTCATGCTGCCTTGAAACTACCTAAATAACAGTTTTAGGACGGTTCTCTAGTCACTGTAGGCAGGGCTCTGGGAAGGGTAAGAGTGTTCTCTACATCAACAGGGTGCTTTCATAGCCTGGGTGGGAGCTCCTCCTGAGACGCTCTAGAGCTAAAAGGAAACTTAACGTGAGTCATGTCCTCAAGGTAAAGCCTTGAATAGCCTGCCGTAGCGGAAGCTTGGAGCAGAGTCCTTGAAGCATTAGCTTTAGGTCTGTTTTCTTTTAAGGTTAGTAAGCTTTCAGGACACCGAGGACCTCGCGTGGGCACCCTATTCCCTGCAAGAACACCTAGTACCGGCAGGCTCCACTAGGCTGCTAAGAAACATCCAGGCCCGGAAACCTTTCCCAGTCACTCTGTGTATGCTGAGTGTAGGGCATCACACTGCACGCTTCCTTGGGAGAGCTGGATTTCCTCAGCACTCCAACAGCTCCAGGAAATCTGTTCTCTCAGGTCCTACATGTCAGACAAATCTGCCTCATAGCCCTAGGCTGAGGGGCACTGACAAACCAAAACTGCTTTGCATTCCTCGTACAGAGTCATACCTTAAGACCCCATACTTAGAGGAGAAAGTCGGCTTGCGTTCCTGCCTTAACCACAGCACAGTCCTCCTCTTACACTGCAGGGTTTTAGAAGAAGCTAAGCCCCGATAGCGTACCTAGACCGTTCCTTGGGAGAGGCAGTTGGCTACACGGAGAATTCCGTGCCAAGAAAACGTTATTCAGGGAAGGGACCAGTGTGTAACTGGAGTGTATATTTACTTGGAGAAATCACAAGGAGGTAGGCTGCGTGTTCGCTGGAAACGCGGACCTGATGGCACAGGCCTTGCTTTCCCATTTTGAATGCTCCATTCATGCTGCCTTCAAACTAACTAAATAACAGTTTTAGGACGGTTCTCTAGTCACTGTAGGCAGGGCTCTGGGAAGGGAACGAGTGTTCTCTCCATCAACAGGGTGCTTTCATAGCCTGGGTGGGAGCTCCTCCTGAGACGCTCTAGAGCTAAAAGGAAACTTGACGTGAGTCCTTTCCTCAAGGTAAAGCCTTGAATAGCCTGCCGAAGGGGAAGCTTGGAGCAGAGTCCTTGAAGCATTAGCTTTAGGTCTGTTTTCTTTTACACTTAGTAAGCTTTCAGGACACCGAGGACCTCGCGTGAGCACCCTATTCCCTGCAAGAACACCTAGTACCGGCAGGCTCCACTAGGCTGCTAAGAAACATCCAGGCCCGGAAACCTTTCCCAGTCACTCTGTGTATGCTGAGTGTAGGGCAACACACTGCATTCTTCCTTGGGAGAGCTGGATTTCCTCAGCACTCCAACAGCTCCAGGAAATCTGTTCTCTCACGTCCTACACGTCATGCAAATCTGCCTCATAGCCCTAGGCTGAGCGGCACTGACAAACCAAAACTGCTTTGCATTCCTCGTACAGAGTCATACCTTAAGACCCCATACTTAGAGGAGAAAGTCGGCTTGCGTTCCTGCCTTAACCACAGCACAGTTTTTCCTCTTACACTGCAGGGTGTTAGAAGAAGTTAAGCCCCGATAGCGTACCTAGAGCGTTCTTTGGGAGAGGCAGTTGGCTACACGGAGAACTCCGTGCCAAGGAAAGGTTATTCAGGGAAGGGACCAGTGTGTAGCTAGAGGGTATATTTACTCAGTAGAAATCTCAAGGAGGTAGGCTTCGTGTTCGCTGGAAACGGGGACCTGATGGCTCAGAACTTGCTTTCCCATTTTCAATGCTCCATTCATGCTGCCTTGAAACTACCTAAAAAACAGTTTTAGGACGGTTCTCTAGTCACCGTAGGCAGGGCTCTGGGAAGGGAACGAGTGTTCTCCCCATCAACAGGGTGCTTTCATAGCCTGGGTGGGAGCTCCTCCTGAGACGCTCTAGAGCTAAAAGGAAACTTGACGTGAGTCCTTTCCTCAAGGTAAAGTCTTGAATAGCCTGCCGAAGCGGAAGCTTGGAACAGAGTCCTTGAAGCATTAGCTTTAGGTCTGTTTTCTTTTAAAGTTAGTAAGCTTTCAGGACACCGAGGACCTCGCGTGAGCACCCTATTCCCTGCAAGAACACCTAGTACCGGCAGGCTCCACTAGGCTGCTAAGAAACATCCAGGCCCGGAAACCTTTCCCAGTCACTCTGTGTATGCTGAGTGTAGGGCAACACACTGCATTCTTCCTTGGGAGAGCTGGATTTCCTCAGCACTCCAACAGCTCCAGGAAATCTGTTCTCTCACGTCCTACACGTCATGCAAATCTGCCTCATAGCCCTAGGCTGAGCGGCACTGAGAAACCAAAACTGCTTTGCATTCCTCGTACAGAGTCATACCTTAAGACCCCATACTTAGAGGAGAAAGTCGGCTTGCGTTCCTGCCTTAACCACAGCACAGTTTTTCCTCTTACACTGCAGGGTGTTAGAAGAAGCTAAGCCCCGATAGCGTACCTAGAGCGTTCCTTGGGAGAGGCAGTTGGCTACACGGAGAACTCCGTGCCAAGGTAACGTTATTCAGGGAAGGGACCAGTGTGTAGCTAGAGTGTATATTTACTTGGAGAAATCACAAGGAGGTAAGCTGCGTGTTCGCTGGAAACGGGGACCTGATGGCACAGGCCTTGCTTTCTCATTTTCAATGCTCCATTCATGCTGCCTTGAAGCTACCTAAAAAACAGTTTTAGGACGGTTCTCTAGTCACTGTAGGCAGGGCTCTGGGAAGGGAACGAGTGTTCTCTCCATCAACAGGGTGCTTTCATAGCCTGGGTGGGAGCTCCTCCTGAGACGCTCTAGAGCTAAAAGGAAACTTGACGTGAGTCCTTTCCTCAAGGTAAAGCCTTGAATAGCCTGCCGAAGCGGAAGCTTGGAGCAGAGTCCTTGAAGCATTAGCTTTAGGTCTGTTTTCTTTTACACTTAGTAAGCTTTCAGGACACCGAGGACCTCGCGTGAGCACCCTATTCCCTGCAAGAACACCTAGTACCGGCAGGCTCCACTAGGCTGCTAAGAAACATCCAGGCCCGGAAACCTTTCCCAGTCACTCTGTGTATGCTGAGTGTAGGGCAACACACTGCATTCTTCCTTGGGAGAGCTGGATTTCCTCAGCACTCCAACAGCTCCAGGAAATCTGTTCTCTCACGTCCTACACGTCATGCAAATCTGCCTCATAGCCCTAGGCTGAGCGGCACTGACAAACCAAAACTGCTTTGCATTCCTCGTACAGAGTCATACCTTAAGACCCCATACTTACAGGAGAAAGTTGGCTTGCGTTCCTGCCTTAACCACAGCACAGTTTTTCCTCTTACACTGCAGGGTGTTAGAAGAAGTTAAGCCCCGATAGCGTACCTAGAGCGTTCTTTGGGAGAGGCAGTTGGCTACACGGAGAACTCCGTGCCAAGGAAAGGTTATTCAGGGAAGGGACCAGTGTGTAGCTAGAGGGTATATTTACTCAGTAGAAATCTCAAGGAGGTAGGCTTCGTGTTCGCTGGAAACGGGGACCTGCTGGCTCAGAACTTGCTTTCCCATTTTCAATGCTCCATTCATGCTGCCTTGAAACTACCTAAAAAACAGTTTTAGGACGGTTCTCTAGTCACTGTAGGCAGGGCTCTGGGAAGGGAAGGAGTGTTCTCCCCATCAACAGGGTGCTTTCATAGCCTGGGTGGGAGCTCCTCCTGAGACGCTCTAGAGCTAAAAGGAAACTTGACGTGAGTCCTTTCCTCAAGGTAAAGTCTTGAATAGCCTGCCGAAGCGGAAGCTTGGAACAGAGTCCTTGAAGCATTAGCTTTAGGTCTGTTTTCTTTTAAAGTTAGTAAGCTTTCAGGACACCGAGGACCTCGCGTGAGCACCCTATTCCCTGCAAGAACACCTAGTACCGGCAGGCTCCACTAGGCTGCTAAGAAACATCCAGGCCCGGAAACCTTTCCCAGTCACTCTGTGTATGCTGAGTGTAGGGCAACACACTGCATTCTTCCTTGGGAGAGCTGGATTTCCTCAGCACTCCAACAGCTCCAGGAAATCTGTTCTCTCACGTCCTACACGTCATGCAAATCTGCCTCATAGCCCTAGGCTGAGCGGCACTAAGATACCAAAACTGCTTTGCATTCCTCGTACAGAGTCATACCTTAAGACCCCATACTTACAGGAGAAAGTCGGCTTGCGTTCCTGCCTTAACCACAGCACAGTTTTTCCTCTTACACTGCAGGGTGTTAGAAGAAGCTAAGCCCCGATAGCGTACCTAGAGCGTTCCTTGGGAGAGGCAGTTGGCTACACGGAGAACTCCGTGCCAAGGTAACGTTATTCAGGGAAGGGACCAGTGTGTAGCTAGAGTGTATATTTACTTGGAGAAATCACAAGGAGGTAAGCTGCGTGTTCGCTGGAAACGGGGACCTGATGGCACAGGCCTTGCTTTCTCATTTTCAATGCTCCATTCATGCTGCCTTGAAGCTACCTAAAAAACAGTTTTAGGACGGTTCTCTAGTCACTGTAGGCAGGGCTCTGGGAAGGGAACGAGTGTTCTCTCCATCAACAGGGTGCTTTCATAGCCTGGGTGGGAGCTCCTCCTGAGACGCTCTAGAGCTAAAAGGAAACTTGACGTGAGTCCTTTCCTCAAGGTAAAGCCTTGAATAGCCTGCCGAAGCGGAAGCTTGGAGCAGAGTCCTTGAAGCATTAGCTTTAGGTCTGTTTTCTTTTACACTTAGTAAGCTTTCAGGACACCGAGGACCTCGCGTGAGCACCCTATTCCCTGCAATAACACCTAGTACCGGCAGGCTCCACTAGGCTGCTAAGAAACATCCAGGCCCGGAAACCTTTCCCAGTCACTCTGTGTATGCTGAGTGTAGGGCAACACACTGCATTCTTCCTTGGGAGAGCTGGATTTCCTCAGCACTCCAACAGCTCCAGGAAATCTGTTCTCTCAAGTCCTACACGTCATGCAAATCTGCCTCATAGCCCTAGGCTGAGCGGCACTGAGAAACCAAAACTGCTTTGCATTCCTCGTACAGAGTCATACCTGAAGACCCCATACTTAGAGGAGAAAGTCGGCTTGCGTTCCTGCCTTAACCACAGCACAGTCTTCCTCTTACACTGCAGGGTGTTAGAAGAAGCTAAGCCCCGATAGCGTACCTAGAGCGTTCCTTGGGCAAGGCAGTTGTCTGCACGGAGAACTCCGTGCCAAGGTAACGTTATTCAGGGAAGGGACCAGTGTGTAGCTAGAGTGTATATTTACTTGGAGAAATCACAAGGAGGTAGGCTGCGTGTTCCCTGGAAACGGGGACCTGATGGCACAGGCCTTGCTTTCCCATTTTCAATGCTCCATTCATGCTGCCTTGAAACTACCTAAAAAACAGTTTTAGGACGGTTCTCTAGTCACTGTAGGCAGGGCTCTGGGAAGGGAACGAGTGTTCTCTCCATCAACAGGGTGCTTTCATAGCCTGGGTGGGAGCTCCTCCTGAGACGCTCTAGAGCTAAAAGGAAACTTGACGTGAGTCCTTTCCTCAAGGTAAAGCCTTGAATAGCCTGCCGAAGCGGAAGCTTGGAGCAGAGTCCTTGAAGCATTAGCTTTAGGTCTGTTTTCTTTTACACTTAGTAAGCTTTCAGGACACCGAGGACCTCGCGTGAGCACCCTATTCCCTGCAAGAACACCTAGTACCGGCAGGCTCCACTAGGCTGCTAAGAAACATCCAGGCCCGGAAACCTTTCCCAGTCACTCTGTGTATGCTGAGTGTAGGGCAACACACTGCATTCTTCCTTGGGAGAGCTGGATTTCCTCAGCACTCCAACAGCTCCAGGAAATCTGTTCTCTCACGTCCTACACGTCATGCAAATCTGCCTCATAGCCCTAGGCTGAGCGGCACTGAGAAACCAAAACTGCTTTGCATTCCTCGTACAGAGTCATACCTTAAGACCCCATACTTAAAGGAGAAAGTCGGCTTGCGTTCCTGCCTTAACCACAGCACAGTTTTTCCTCTTACACTGCAGGGTGTTAGAAGAAGTTAAGCCCCGATAGCGTACCTAGAGCGTTCTTTGGGAGAGGCAGTTGGCTACACGGAGAACTCCGTGCCAAGGAAAGGTTATTCAGGGAAGGGACCAGTGTGTAGCTAGAGGGTATATTTACTCAGTAGAAATCTCAAGGAGGTAGGCTTCGTGTTCGCTGGAAACGGGGACCTGATGGCTCAGAACTTGCTTTCCCATTTTCAATGCTCCATTCATGCTGCCTTGAAACTACCTAAAAAACAGTTTTAGGACGGTTCTCTAGTCACTGTAGGCAGGGCTCTGGGAAGGGAACGAGTGTTCTCTCCATCAACAGGGTGCTTTCATAGCCTGGGTGGGAGCTCCTCCTGAGACGCTCTAGAGCTAAAAGGAAACTTGACGTGAGTCCTTTCCTCAAGGTAAAGCCTTTAAAAGCCTGACGAAGCGAAAGCTTGGAACAGAGTCCTTGAAGCATTAGCTTTAGGTCTGTTTTCTTTTAAAGTTAGTAAGCTTTCAGGTCACCGAGGACCTCGAGTGGGCACCCTATTCCCTGCAAGAACACCTAGTACCGGCAGGCTCCACTAGGCTGCTAAGAAACATCCAGGCCCGGAAACCTTTCCCAGTCACTCTGTGTATGCTGAGTGTAGGGCAACACACTGCACTCTTCCTTGGGAGAGCTGGATTTCCTCAGCACTCCAACAGCTCCAGGAAATCTGTTCTCTCACGTCCTACACGTCATGCAAATCTGCCTCATAGCCCTAGGCTGAGAGGCACTGACAAACCAAAACTGCTTTGCATTCCTCGTACAGAGTCATACCTGAAGACCCCATACTTAGAGGAGAAAGTCGGCTTGCGTTCCTGCCTTAACCACAGCACAGTCTTCCTCTTACACTGCAGGGTTTTAGAAGAAGCTAAGCCCCGATAGCGTACCTAGAGATTTCCTTGGGCAAGGCAGTTGGCTACACGGAGAACTCCGTGCCAAGGTAACGTTATTCAGGGAAGGGACCAGTGTGTAGCTAGAGGGTATATTTACTTGAGAAATCACAAGGAGGTAGGCTGCGTGTTCGCTGGAAACGGGGACCTGATGGCACAGGCCTTGCTTTCCCATTTTCAATGATCCATTCATGCTGCCTTGAAACTACCTAAAAAACAGTTTTAGGACGGTTCTCTAGTCACTGTAGGCAGGGCTCTGGGAATGGCCCGAGTGTTCTCTCCATCAACAGGGTGCTTTCATAGCCTGGGTGGGAGCTCCTCCTGAGACGCTCTAGAGCAAAAGAAAACGGCGTGAGTCCTTTCCTCAAGGTAAACCCTTGAATAGCCTGCCGTAGCGGAAGCTTGGAGCAGAGTCCTTGAAGCATTAGCTTTAGGTCTGTTTTCTTTTAAGGTTAGTAAGCTTTCAGGACACCGAGGACCTCGCGTGGGCACCCTATTCCCTGCAAGAACACCTAGTACCGGCAGGCTCCACTAGGCTGCTAAGAAACATCCAGGCCCGAAAACCTTTCCCAGTCACTCTGTGTATGCTGAGTGTAGGGCAACACACTGCATTCTTCCTTGGGAGAGCTGGATTTCCTCAGCACTCCAACAGCTCCAGGAAATCTGTTCTCTCACGTCCTACACATCATGCAAATCTGCCTCATAGCCCTAGGCTGAGCGGCACTGAGAAACCAAAACTGCTTTGCATTCCTCGTACAGAGTCATACCTGAAGACCCCATACTTAGAGGAGAAAGTCGGCTTGCGTTCCTGCCTTAACCACAGCACAGTCTTCCTCTTACACTGCAGGGTGTTAGAAGAAGCTAAGCCCCGATAGCGTACCTAGAGCGTTCCTTGGGCAAGGCAGTTGGCTACACGGAGAACTCCGTGCCAAGGTAACGTTATTCAGGGAAGGGACCAGTGTGTAGCTAGAGTGTATATTTACTTGGAGAAATCACAAGGAGGTAGGCTGCGTGTTCCCTGGAAACGGGGACCTGATGGCACAGGCCTTGCTTTCCCATTTTCAATGCTCCATTCATGCTGCCTTGAAACTACCTAAAAAACAGTTTTAGGACGGTTCTCTAGTCACTGTAGGCAGGGCTCTGGGAAGGGAACGAGTGTTCTCTCCATCAACAGGGTGCTTTCATAGCCTGGGTGGGAGCTCCTCCTGAGACGCTCTAGAGCTAAAAGGAAACTTGACGTGAGTCCTTTCCTCAAGGTAAAGCCTTGAATAGCCTGCCGAAGCGGAAGCTTGGAGCAGAGTCCTTGAAGCATTAGCTTTAGGTCTGTTTTCTTTTACACTTAGTAAGCTTTCAGGACACCGAGGACCTCGCGTGAGCACCCTATTCCCTGCAAGAACACCTAGTACCGGCAGGCTCCACTAGGCTGCTAAGAAACATCCAGGCCCGGAAACCTTTCCCAGTCACTCTGTGTATGCTGAGTGTAGGACAACACACTGCACTCTTCCTTGGGAGAGCTGGATTTCCTCAGCACTCCAACAGCTCCAGGAAATCTGTTCTCTCACGTCCTACACGTCATGCAAATCTGCCTCATAGCCCTAGGCTGAGCGGCACTGAGAAACCAAAACTGCTTTGCATTCCTCGTACAGAGTCATACCTTAAGACCCCATACTTAGAGGAGAAAGTCGGCTTGCGTTCCTGCCTTAACCACAGCACAGTTTTTCCTCTTACACTGCAGGGTGTTAGAAGAAGTTAAGCCCCGATAGCGTACCTAGAGCGTTCTTTGGGAGAGGCAGTTGGCTACACGGAGAACTCCGTGCCAAGGAAAGGTTATTCAGGGAAGGGACCAGTGTGTAGCTAGAGGGTATATTTACTCAGTAGAAATCTCAAGGAGGTAGGCTTCGTGTTCGCTGGAAACGGGGACCTGATGGCTCAGAACTTGCTTTCCCATTTTCAATGCTCCATTCATGCTGCCTTGAAACTACCTAAAAAACAGTTTTAGGACGGTTCTCTAGTCACTGTAGGCAGGGCTCTGGGAAGGGAACGAGTGTTCTCTCCATCAACAGGGTGCTTTCATAGCCTGGGTGGGAGCTCCTCCTGAGACGCTCTAGAGCTAAAAGGAAACTTGACGTGAGTCCTTTCCTCAAGGTAAAGCCTTTAAAAGCCTGACGAAGCGAAAGCTTGGAACAGAGTCCTTGAAGCATTAGCTTTAGGTCTGTTTTCTTTTAAAGTTAGTAAGCTTTCAGGTCACCGAGGACCTCGAGTGGGCACCCTATTCCCTGCAAGAACACCTAGTACCGGCAGGCTCCACTAGGCTGCTAAGAAACATCCAGGCCCGGAAACCTTTCCCAGTCACTCTGTGTATGCTGAGTGTAGGACAACACACTGCACTCTTCCTTGGGAGAGCTGGATTTCCTCAGCACTCCAACAGCTCCAGGAAATCTGTTCTCTCACGTCCTACACGTCATGCAAATCTGCCTCATAGCCCTAGGCTGAGCGGCACTGAGAAACCAAAACTGCTTTGCATTCCTCGTACAGAGTCATACCTTAAGACCCCATACTTAGAGGAGAAAGTCGGCTTGCGTTCCTGCCTTAACCACAGCACAGTTTTTCCTCTTACACTGCAGGGTGTTAGAAGAAGTTAAGCCCCGATAGCGTACCTAGAGCGTTCTTTGGGAGAGGCAGTTGGCTACACGGAGAACTCCGTGCCAAGGAAAGGTTATTCAGGGAAGGGACCAGTGTGTAGCTAGAGGGTATATTTACTCAGTAGAAATCTCAAGGAGGTAGGCTTCGTGTTCGCTGGAAACGGGGACCTGATGGCTCAGAACTTGCTTTCCCATTTTCAATGCTCCATTCATGCTGCCTTGAAACTACCTAAAAAACAGTTTTAGGACGGTTCTCTAGTCACTGTAGGCAGGGCTCTGGGAAGGGAACGAGTGTTCTCTCCATCAACAGGGTGCTTTCATAGCCTGGGTGGGAGCTCCTCCTGAGACGCTCTAGAGCTAAAAGGAAACTTGACGTGAGTCCTTTCCTCAAGGTAAAGCCTTTAAAAGCCTGACGAAGCGAAAGCTTGGAACAGAGTCCTTGAAGCATTAGCTTTAGGTCTGTTTTCTTTTAAAGTTAGTAAGCTTTCAGGTCACCGAGGACCTCGAGTGGGCACCCTATTCCCTGCAAGAACACCTAGTACCGGCAGGCTCCACTA
This sequence comes from Balaenoptera borealis, assembly GCF_965194805.1. Lineage (NCBI taxonomy): Eukaryota > Metazoa > Chordata > Mammalia > Artiodactyla > Balaenopteridae > Balaenoptera > Balaenoptera borealis. Next base: position 154,269 of record NW_028123043.1, on the reverse strand, counting down.
GGCTGCTAAGAAACATCCAGGCCCGGAAACCTTTCCCAGTCACTCTGTGTATGCTGAGTGTAGGGCAACACACTGCACTCTTCCTTGGGAGAGCTGGATTTCCTCAGCACTCCTACAGCTCCAGGAAATCTGTTCTCTCACGTCCTACATGTCATGCAAATCTGCCTCATAGCCCTAGGCTGAGCAGCACTGAGAAACCAAATCTGCTTTGCATTCCTCGTACAGAGTCACACCTTAAGACCCCATACTTAGAGAAGAAAGTCGGCTTGCGTTCCTGCCTTAACCACAGCAAAGTCATCCTCTTACACTGCAGGGTTTTAGAAGAAGCTGAGCCCCTATAGCGTACCTAGAGCGTTCCTTGGGAGAGGCAGTTGGCTACACGGAGAACTCCGTGCCAAGGAAAGGTTATTCAGGGAAGGGACCAGTGTGTAACTAGAGGGTATATTTACTAAGTAGAAATCACAAGTAGGTAGGCTGCGTGTTCCCTGGAAACGGGGACCTGATGGCACAGGCCTTGCCTTCCCATTTTGAATGCTCCATTCATGCTGCCTTGAAACTACCTAAATAACAGTTTTAGGACGGTTCTCTAGTCACTGTAGGCAGGGCTCTGGGAAGGGTAAGAGTGTTCTCTACATCAACAGGGTGCTTTCATAGCCTGGGTGGGAGCTCCTCCTGAGACGCTCTAGAGCTAAAAGGAAACTTAACGTGAGTCATGTCCTCAAGGTAAAGCCTTGAATAGCCTGCCGTAGCGGAAGCTTGGAGCAGAGTCCTTGAAGCATTAGCTTTAGGTCTGTTTTCTTTTAAGGTTAGTAAGCTTTCAGGACACCGAGGACCTCGCGTGGGCACCCTATTCCCTGCAAGAACACCTAGTACCGGCAGGCTCCACTAGGCTGCTAAGAAACATCGAGGCCCGGAAACCTTTCCCAGTCACTCTGTGTATGCTGAGTGTAGGGCATCACACTGCACGCTTCCTTGGGAGAGCTGGATTTCCTCAGCACTCCAACAGCTCCAGGAAATCTGTTCTCTCAGGTCCTACATGTCAGACAAATCTGCCTCATAGCCCTAGGCTGAGGGGCACTGACAAACCAAAACTGCTTTGCATTCCTCGTACAGAGTCATACCTTAAGACCCCATACTTAGAGGAGAAAGTCGGCTTGCGTTCCTGCCTTAACCACAGCACAGTCCTCCTCTTACACTGCAGGGTTTTAGAAGAAGCTAAGCCCCGATAGCGTACCTAGACCGTTCCTTGGGAGAGGCAGTTGGCTACACGGAGAATTCCGTGCCAAGAAAACGTTATTCAGGGAAGGGACCAGTGTGTAACTGGAGTGTATATTTACTTGGAGAAATCACAAGGAGGTAGGCTGCGTGTTCGCTGGAAACGCGGACCTGATGGCACAGGCCTTGCTTTCCCATTTTGAATGCTCCATTCATGCTGCCTTCAAACTAACTAAATAACAGTTTTAGGACGGTTCTCTAGTCACTGTAGGCAGGGCTCTGGGAAGGGAACGAGTGTTCTCTCCATCAACAGGGTGCTTTCATAGCCTGGGTGGGAGCTCCTCCTGAGACGCTCTAGAGCTAAAAGGAAACTTGACGTGAGTCCTTTCCTCAAGGTAAAGCCTTGAATAGCCTGCCGAAGGGGAAGCTTGGAGCAGAGTCCTTGAAGCATTAGCTTTAGGTCTGTTTTCTTTTACACTTAGTAAGCTTTCAGGACACCGAGGACCTCGCGTGAGCACCCTATTCCCTGCAAGAACACCTAGTACCGGCAGGCTCCACTAGGCTGCTAAGAAACATCCAGGCCCGGAAACCTTTCCCAGTCACTCTGTGTATGCTGAGTGTAGGGCAACACACTGCATTCTTCCTTGGGAGAGCTGGATTTCCTCAGCACTCCAACAGCTCCAGGAAATCTGTTCTCTCACGTCCTACACGTCATGCAAATCTGCCTCATAGCCCTAGGCTGAGCGGCACTGACAAACCAAAACTGCTTTGCATTCCTCGTACAGAGTCATACCTTAAGACCCCATACTTAGAGGAGAAAGTCGGCTTGCGTTCCTGCCTTAACCACAGCACAGTTTTTCCTCTTACACTGCAGGGTGTTAGAAGAAGTTAAGCCCCTATAGCGTACCTAGAGCGTTCTTTGGGAGAGGCAGTTGGCTACACGGAGAACTCCGTGCCAAGGAAAGGTTATTCAGGGAAGGGACCAGTGTGTAGCTAGAGGGTATATTTACTCAGTAGAAATCTCAAGGAGGTAGGCTTCGTGTTCGCTGGAAACGGGGACCTGATGGCTCAGAACTTGCTTTCCCATTTTCAATGCTCCATTCATGCTGCCTTGAAACTACCTAAAAAACAGTTTTAGGACGGTTCTCTAGTCACTGTAGGCAGGGCTCTGGGAAGGGAACGAGTGTTCTCCCCATCAACAGGGTGCTTTCATAGCCTGGGTGGGAGCTCCTCCTGAGACGCTCTAGAGCTAAAAGGAAACTTGACGTGAGTCCTTTCCTCAAGGTAAAGTCTTGAATAGCCTGCCGAAGCGGAAGCTTGGAACAGAGTCCTTGAAGCATTAGCTTTAGGTCTGTTTTCTTTTAAAGTTAGTAAGCTTTCAGGACACCGAGGACCTCGCGTGAGCACCCTATTCCCTGCAAGAACACCTAGTACCGGCAGGCTCCACTAGGCTGCTAAGAAACATCCAGGCCCGGAAACCTTTCCCAGTCACTCTGTGTATGCTGAGTGTAGGGCAACACACTGCATTCTTCCTTGGGAGAGCTGGATTTCCTCAGCACTCCAACAGCTCCAGGAAATCTGTTCTCTCACGTCCTACACGTCATGCAAATCTGCCTCATAGCCCTAGGCTGAGCGGCACTGAGAAACCAAAACTGCTTTGCATTCCTCGTACAGAGTCATACCTTAAGACCCCATACTTAGAGGAGAAAGTCGGCTTGCGTTCCTGCCTTAACCACAGCACAGTTTTTCCTCTTACACTGCAGGGTGTTAGAAGAAGCTAAGCCCCGATAGCGTACCTAGAGCGTTCCTTGGGAGAGGCAGTTGGCTACACGGAGAACTCCGTGCCAAGGTAACGTTATTCAGGGAAGGGACCAGTGTGTAGCTAGAGTGTATATTTACTTGGAGAAATCACAAGGAGGTAAGCTGCGTGTTCGCTGGAAACGGGGACCTGATGGCACAGGCCTTGCTTTCTCATTTTCAATGCTCCATTCATGCTGCCTTGAAGCTACCTAAAAAACAGTTTTAGGACGGTTCTCTAGTCACTGTAGGCAGGGCTCTGGGAAGGGAACGAGTGTTCTCTCCATCAACAGGGTGCTTTCATAGCCTGGGTGGGAGCTCCTCCTGAGACGCTCTAGAGCTAAAAGGAAACTTGACGTGAGTCCTTTCCTCAAGGTAAAGCCTTGAATAGCCTGCCGAAGCGGAAGCTTGGAGCAGAGTCCTTGAAGCATTAGCTTTAGGTCTGTTTTCTTTTACACTTAGTAAGCTTTCAGGACACCGAGAACCTCGCGTGAGCACCCTATTCCCTGCAAGAACACCTAGTACCGGCAGGCTCCACTAGGCTGCTAAGAAACATCCAGGCCCGGAAACCTTTCCCAGTCACTCTGTGTATGCTGAGTGTAGGGCAACACACTGCATTCTTCCTTGGGAGAGCTGGATTTCCTCAGCACTCCAACAGCTCCAGGAAATCTGTTCTCTCACGTCCTACACGTCATGCAAATCTGCCTCATAGCCCTAGGCTGAGCGGCACTGACAAACCAAAACTGCTTTGCATTCCTCGTACAGAGTCATACCTTAAGACCCCATACTTACAGGAGAAAGTTGGCTTGCGTTCCTGCCTTAACCACAGCACAGTTTTTCCTCTTACACTGCAGGGTGTTAGAAGAAGTTAAGCCCCGATAGCGTACCTAGAGCGTTCTTTGGGAGAGGCAGTTGGCTACACGGAGAACTCCGTGCCAAGGAAAGGTTATTCAGGGAAGGGACCAGTGTGTAGCTAGAGGGTATATTTACTCAGTAGAAATCTCAAGGAGGTAGGCTTCGTGTTCGCTGGAAACGGGGACCTGATGGCTCAGAACTTGCTTTCCCATTTTCAATGCTCCATTCATGCTGCCTTGAAACTACCTAAAAAACAGTTTTAGGACGGTTCTCTAGTCACTGTAGGCAGGGCTCTGGGAAGGGAAGGAGTGTTCTCTACATCAACAGGGTGCTTTCATAGCCTGGGTGGGAGCTCCTCCTGAGACGCTCTAGAGCTAAAAGGAAACTTGACGTGAGTCCTTTCCTCAAGGTAAAGTCTTGAATAGCCTGCCGAAGCGGAAGCTTGGAACAGAGTCCTTGAAGCATTAGCTTTAGGTCTGTTTTCTTTTAAAGTTAGTAAGCTTTCAGGACACCGAGGACCTCGCGTGAGCACCCTATTCCCTGCAAGAACACCTAGTACCGGCAGGCTCCACTAGGCTGCTAAGAAACATCCAGGCCCGGAAACCTTTCCCAGTCACTCTGTGTATGCTGAGTGTAGGGCAACACACTGCATTCTTCCTTGGGAGAGCTGGATTTCCTCAGCACTCCAACAGCTCCAGGAAATCTGTTCTCTCACGTCCTACACGTCATGCAAATCTGCCTCATAGCCCTAGGCTGAGCGGCACTAAGATACCAAAACTGCTTTGCATTCCTCGTACAGAGTCATACCTTAAGACCCCATACTTACAGGAGAAAGTCGGCTTGCGTTCCTGCCTTAACCACAGCACAGTTTTTCCTCTTACACTGCAGGGTGTTAGAAGAAGCTAAGCCCCGATAGCGTACCTAGAGCGTTCCTTGGGAGAGGCAGTTGGCTACACGGAGAACTCCGTGCCAAGGTAACGTTATTCAGGGAAGGGACCAGTGTGTAGCTAGAGTGTATATTTACTTGGAGAAATCACAAGGAGGTAAGCTGCGTGTTCGCTGGAAACGGGGACCTGATGGCACAGGCCTTGCTTTCTCATTTTCAATGCTCCATTCATGCTGCCTTGAAGCTACCTAAAAAACAGTTTTAGGACGGTTCTCTAGTCACTGTAGGCAGGGCTCTGGGAAGGGAACGAGTGTTCTCTCCATCAACAGGGTGCTTTCATAGCCTGGGTGGGAGCTCCTCCTGAGACGCTCTAGAGCTAAAAGGAAACTTGACGTGAGTCCTTTCCTCAAGGTAAAGCCTTGAATAGCCTGCCGAAGCGGAAGCTTGGAGCAGAGTCCTTGAAGCATTAGCTTTAGGTCTGTTTTCTTTTACACTTAGTAAGCTTTCAGGACACCGAGGACCTCGCGTGAGCACCCTATTCCCTGCAATAACACCTAGTACCGGCAGGCTCCACTAGGCTGCTAAGAAACATCCAGGCCCGGAAACCTTTCCCAGTCACTCTGTGTATGCTGAGTGTAGGGCAACACACTGCATTCTTCCTTGGGAGAGCTGGATTTCCTCAGCACTCCAACAGCTCCAGGAAATCTGTTCTCTCAAGTCCTACACGTCATGCAAATCTGCCTCATAGCCCTAGGCTGAGCGGCACTGAGAAACCAAAACTGCTTTGCATTCCTCGTACAGAGTCATACCTGAAGACCCCATACTTAGAGGAGAAAGTCGGCTTGCGTTCCTGCCTTAACCACAGCACAGTCTTCCTCTTACACTGCAGGGTGTTAGAAGAAGCTAAGCCCCGATAGCGTACCTAGAGCGTTCCTTGGGCAAGGCAGTTGTCTGCACGGAGAACTCCGTGCCAAGGTAACGTTATTCAGGGAAGGGACCAGTGTGTAGCTAGAGTGTATATTTACTTGGAGAAATCACAAGGAGGTAGGCTGCGTGTTCCCTGGAAACGGGGACCTGATGGCACAGGCCTTGCTTTCCCATTTTCAATGCTCCATTCATGCTGCCTTGAAACTACCTAAAAAACAGTTTTAGGACGGTTCTCTAGTCACTGTAGGCAGGGCTCTGGGAAGGGAACGAGTGTTCTCTCCATCAACAGGGTGCTTTCATAGCCTGGGTGGGAGCTCCTCCTGAGACGCTCTAGAGCTAAAAGGAAACTTGACGTGAGTCCTTTCCTCAAGGTAAAGCCTTGAATAGCCTGCCGAAGCGGAAGCTTGGAGCAGAGTCCTTGAAGCATTAGCTTTAGGTCTGTTTTCTTTTACACTTAGTAAGCTTTCAGGACACCGAGGACCTCGCGTGAGCACCCTATTCCCTGCAAGAACACCTAGTACCGGCAGGCTCCACTAGGCTGCTAAGAAACATCCAGGCCCGGAAACCTTTCCCAGTCACTCTGTGTATGCTGAGTGTAGGGCAACACACTGCATTCTTCCTTGGGAGAGCTGGATTTCCTCAGCACTCCAACAGCTCCAGGAAATCTGTTCTCTCACGTCCTACACGTCATGCAAATCTGCCTCATAGCCCTAGGCTGAGCGGCACTGAGAAACCAAAACTGCTTTGCATTCCTCGTACAGAGTCATACCTTAAGACCCCATACTTAAAGGAGAAAGTCGGCTTGCGTTCCTGCCTTAACCACAGCACAGTTTTTCCTCTTACACTGCAGGGTGTTAGAAGAAGTTAAGCCCCGATAGCGTACCTAGAGCGTTCTTTGGGAGAGGCAGTTGGCTACACGGAGAACTCCGTGCCAAGGAAAGGTTATTCAGGGAAGGGACCAGTGTGTAGCTAGAGGGTATATTTACTCAGTAGAAATCTCAAGGAGGTAGGCTTCGTGTTCGCTGGAAACGGGGACCTGATGGCTCAGAACTTGCTTTCCCATTTTCAATGCTCCATTCATGCTGCCTTGAAACTACCTAAAAAACAGTTTTAGGACGGTTCTCTAGTCACTGTAGGCAGGGCTCTGGGAAGGGAACGAGTGTTCTCTCCATCAACAGGGTGCTTTCATAGCCTGGGTGGGAGCTCCTCCTGAGACGCTCTAGAGCTAAAAGGAAACTTGACGTGAGTCCTTTCCTCAAGGTAAAGCCTTTAAAAGCCTGACGAAGCGAAAGCTTGGAACAGAGTCCTTGAAGCATTAGCTTTAGGTCTGTTTTCTTTTAAAGTTAGTAAGCTTTCAGGTCACCGAGGACCTCGAGTGGGCACCCTATTCCCTGCAAGAACACCTAGTACCGGCAGGCTCCACTAGGCTGCTAAGAAACATCCAGGCCCGGAAACCTTTCCCAGTCACTCTGTGTATGCTGAGTGTAGGGCAACACACTGCACTCTTCCTTGGGAGAGCTGGATTTCCTCAGCACTCCAACAGCTCCAGGAAATCTGTTCTCTCACGTCCTACACGTCATGCAAATCTGCCTCATAGCCCTAGGCTGAGAGGCACTGACAAACCAAAACTGCTTTGCATTCCTCGTACAGAGTCATACCTGAAGACCCCATACTTAGAGGAGAAAGTCGGCTTGCGTTCCTGCCTTAACCACAGCACAGTCTTCCTCTTACACTGCAGGGTTTTAGAAGAAGCTAAGCCCCGATAGCGTACCTAGAGATTTCCTTGGGCAAGGCAGTTGGCTACACGGAGAACTCCGTGCCAAGGTAACGTTATTCAGGGAAGGGACCAGTGTGTAGCTAGAGGGTATATTTACTTGAGAAATCACAAGGAGGTAGGCTGCGTGTTCGCTGGAAACGGGGACCTGATGGCACAGGCCTTGCTTTCCCATTTTCAATGATCCATTCATGCTGCCTTGAAACTACCTAAAAAACAGTTTTAGGACGGTTCTCTAGTCACTGTAGGCAGGGCTCTGGGAATGGCCCGAGTGTTCTCTCCATCAACAGGGTGCTTTCATAGCCTGGGTGGGAGCTCCTCCTGAGACGCTCTAGAGCAAAAGAAAACGGCGTGAGTCCTTTCCTCAAGGTAAACCCTTGAATAGCCTGCCGTAGCGGAAGCTTGGAGCAGAGTCCTTGAAGCATTAGCTTTAGGTCTGTTTTCTTTTAAGGTTAGTAAGCTTTCAGGACACCGAGGACCTCGCGTGGGCACCCTATTCCCTGCAAGAACACCTAGTACCGGCAGGCTCCACTAGGCTGCTAAGAAACATCCAGGCCCGAAAACCTTTCCCAGTCACTCTGTGTATGCTGAGTGTAGGGCAACACACTGCATTCTTCCTTGGGAGAGCTGGATTTCCTCAGCACTCCAACAGCTCCAGGAAATCTGTTCTCTCACGTCCTACACATCATGCAAATCTGCCTCATAGCCCTAGGCTGAGCGGCACTGAGAAACCAAAACTGCTTTGCATTCCTCGTACAGAGTCATACCTGAAGACCCCATACTTAGAGGAGAAAGTCGGCTTGCGTTCCTGCCTTAACCACAGCACAGTCTTCCTCTTACACTGCAGGGTGTTAGAAGAAGCTAAGCCCCGATAGCGTACCTAGAGCGTTCCTTGGGCAAGGCAGTTGGCTACACGGAGAACTCCGTGCCAAGGTAACGTTATTCAGGGAAGGGACCAGTGTGTAGCTAGAGTGTATATTTACTTGGAGAAATCACAAGGAGGTAGGCTGCGTGTTCCCTGGAAACGGGGACCTGATGGCACAGGCCTTGCTTTCCCATTTTCAATGCTCCATTCATGCTGCCTTGAAACTACCTAAAAAACAGTTTTAGGACGGTTCTCTAGTCACTGTAGGCAGGGCTCTGGGAAGGGAACGAGTGTTCTCTCCATCAACAGGGTGCTTTCATAGCCTGGGTGGGAGCTCCTCCTGAGACGCTCTAGAGCTAAAAGGAAACTTGACGTGAGTCCTTTCCTCAAGGTAAAGCCTTGAATAGCCTGCCGAAGCGGAAGCTTGGAGCAGAGTCCTTGAAGCATTAGCTTTAGGTCTGTTTTCTTTTACACTTAGTAAGCTTTCAGGACACCGAGGACCTCGCGTGAGCACCCTATTCCCTGCAAGAACACCTAGTACCGGCAGGCTCCACTAGGCTGCTAAGAAACATCCAGGCCCGGAAACCTTTCCCAGTCACTCTGTGTATGCTGAGTGTAGGACAACACACTGCACTCTTCCTTGGGAGAGCTGGATTTCCTCAGCACTCCAACAGCTCCAGGAAATCTGTTCTCTCACGTCCTACACGTCATGCAAATCTGCCTCATAGCCCTAGGCTGAGCGGCACTGAGAAACCAAAACTGCTTTGCATTCCTCGTACAGAGTCATACCTTAAGACCCCATACTTAGAGGAGAAAGTCGGCTTGCGTTCCTGCCTTAACCACAGCACAGTTTTTCCTCTTACACTGCAGGGTGTTAGAAGAAGTTAAGCCCCGATAGCGTACCTAGAGCGTTCTTTGGGAGAGGCAGTTGGCTACACGGAGAACTCCGTGCCAAGGAAAGGTTATTCAGGGAAGGGACCAGTGTGTAGCTAGAGGGTATATTTACTCAGTAGAAATCTCAAGGAGGTAGGCTTCGTGTTCGCTGGAAACGGGGACCTGATGGCTCAGAACTTGCTTTCCCATTTTCAATGCTCCATTCATGCTGCCTTGAAACTACCTAAAAAACAGTTTTAGGACGGTTCTCTAGTCACTGTAGGCAGGGCTCTGGGAAGGGAACGAGTGTTCTCTCCATCAACAGGGTGCTTTCATAGCCTGGGTGGGAGCTCCTCCTGAGACGCTCTAGAGCTAAAAGGAAACTTGACGTGAGTCCTTTCCTCAAGGTAAAGCCTTTAAAAGCCTGACGAAGCGAAAGCTTGGAACAGAGTCCTTGAAGCATTAGCTTTAGGTCTGTTTTCTTTTAAAGTTAGTAAGCTTTCAGGTCACCGAGGACCTCGAGTGGGCACCCTATTCCCTGCAAGAACACCTAGTACCGGCAGGCTCCACTAGGCTGCTAAGAAACATCCAGGCCCGGAAACCTTTCCCAGTCACTCTGTGTATGCTGAGTGTAGGGCAACACACTGCACTCTTCCTTGGGAGAGCTGGATTTCCTCAGCACTCCAACAGCTCCAGGAAATCTGTTCTCTCACGTCCTACACGTCATGCAAATCTGCCTCATAGCCCTAGGCTGAGAGGCACTGACAAACCAAAACTGCTTTGCATTCCTCGTACAGAGTCATACCTGAAGACCCCATACTTAGAGGAGAAAGTCGGCTTGCGTTCCTGCCTTAACCACAGCACAGTCTTCCTCTTACACTGCAGGGTTTTAGAAGAAGCTAAGCCCCGATAGCGTACCTAGAGATTTCCTTGGGCAAGGCAGTTGGCTACACGGAGAACTCCGTGCCAAGGTAACGTTATTCAGGGAAGGGACCAGTGTGTAGCTAGAGGGTATATTTACTTGAGAAATCACAAGGAGGTAGGCTGCGTGTTCGCTGGAAACGGGGACCTGATGGCACAGGCCTTGCTTTCCCATTTTCAATGATCCATTCATGCTGCCTTGAAACTACCTAAAAAACAGTTTTAGGACGGTTCTCTAGTCACTGTAGGCAGGGCTCTGGGAATGGCCCGAGTGTTCTCTACATCAACAGGGTGCTTTCATAGCCTGGGTGGGAGCTCCTCCTGAGACGCTCTAGAGCAAAAGAAAACGGCGTGAGTCCTTTCCTCAAGGTAAACCCTTGAATAGCCTGCCGTAGCGGAAGCTTGGAGCAGAGTCCTTGAAGCATTAGCTTTAGGTCTGTTTTCTTTTAAGGTTAGTAAGCTTTCAGGACACCGAGGACCTCGCGTGGGCACCCTATTCCCTGCAAGAACACCTAGTACCGGCAGGCTCCACTAGGCTGCTAAGAAACATCCAGGCCCGAAAACGTTTCCCAGTCACTCTATGTATGCTGAGTGTAGGGCAACACACTGCATTCTTCCTTGGGAGAGCTGGATTTCCTCAGCACTCCAACAGCTCCAGGAAATCTGTTCTCTCACGTCCTACACATCATGCAAATCTGCCTCATAGCCCTAGGCTGAGCGGCACTGAGAAACCAAAACTGCTTTGCATTCCTCGTACAGAGTCATACCTGAAGACCCCATACTTAGAGGAGAAAGTCGGCTTGCGTTCCTGCCTTAACCACAGCACAGTCTTCCTCTTACACTGCAGGGTGTTAGAAGAAGCTAAGCCCCGATAGCGTACCTAGAGCGTTCCTTGGGCAAGGCAGTTGGCTACACGGAGAACTCCGTGCCAAGGTAACGTTATTCAGGGAAGGGACCAGTGTGTAGCTAGAGTGTATATTTACTTGGAGAAATCACAAGGAGGTAGGCTGCGTGTTCCCTGGAAACGGGGACCTGATGGCACAGGCCTTGCTTTCCCATTTTCAATGCTCCATTCATGCTGCCTTGAAACTACCTAAAAAACAGTTTTAGGACGGTTCTCTAGTCACTGTAGGCAGGGCTCTGGGAAGGGAACGAGTGTTCTCTCCATCAACAGGGTGCTTTCATAGCCTGGGTGGGAGCTCCTCCTGAGACGCTCTAGAGCTAAAAGGAAACTTGACGTGAGTCCTTTCCTCAAGGTAAAGCCTTTAAAAGCCTGACGAAGCGAAAGCTTGGAACAGAGTCCTTGAAGCATTAGCTTTAGGTCTGTTTTCTTTTAAAGTTAGTAAGCTTTCAGGTCACCGAGGACCTCGAGTGGGCACCCTATTCCCTGCAAGAACACCTAGTACCGGCAGGCTCCACTAGGCTGCTAAGAAACATCCAGGCCCGGAAACCTTTCCCAGTCACTCTGTGTATGCTGAGTGTAGGGCAACACACTGCACTCTTCCTTGGGAGAGCTGGATTTCCTCAGCACTACAACAGCTCCAGGAAATCTGTTCTCTCACGTCCTACACGTCATGCAAATCTGCCTCATAGCCCTAGGCTGAGCGGCACTGACAAACCAAAACTGCTTTGCATTCCTCGTACAGAGTCATACCTGAAGACCCCATACTTAGAGGAGAAAGTCGGCTTGCGTTCCTGCCTTAACCACAGCACAGTCTTCCTCTTACACTGCAGGGTTTTAGAAGAAGCTAAGCCCCGATAGCGTACCTAGAGCTTTCCTTGGGCAAGGCAGTTGGCTACACGGAGAACTCCGTGCCAAGGTAACGTTATTCAGGGAAGGGACCAGTGTGTAGCTAGAGGGTATATTTACTTGAGAAATCACAAGGAGGTAGGCTGCGTGTTCGCTGGAAACGGGGACCTGATGGCACAGGCCTTGCTTTCCCATTTTCAATGATCCATTCATGCTGCCTTGAAACTACCTAAAAAACAGTTTTAGGACGGTTCTCTAGTCACTGTAGGCAGGGCTCTGGGAATGGCCCGAGTGTTCTCTACATCAACAGGGTGCTTTCATAGCCTTGGTGGGAGCTCCTCCTGAGACGCTCTAGAGCAAAAGAAAACGGCGTGAGTCCTTTCCTCAAGGTAAAGCCTTGAATAGCCTGCCGTAGCGGAAGCTTGGAGCAGAGTCCTTGAAGCATTAGCTTTAGGTCTGTTTTCTTTTAAGGTTAGTAAGCTTTCAGGACACCGAGGACCTCGCGTGGGCACCCTATTCCCTGCAAGAACACCTAGTACCGGCAGGCTTCACTAGGCTGCTAAGAAACATCCAGGCCCGAAAACCTTTCCCAGTCACTCTGTGTATGCTGAGTGTAGGGCAACACACTGCATTCTTCCTTGGGAGAGCTGGATTTCCTCAGCACTCCAACAGCTCCAGGAAATCTGTTCTCTCACGTCCTACACATCATGCAAATCTGCCTCATAGCCCTAGGCTGAGCGGCACTGAGAAACCAAAACTGCTTTGCATTCCTCGTACAGAGTCATACCTGAAGACCCCATACTTAGAGGAGAAAGTCGGCTTGCGTTCCTGCCTTAACCACAGCACAGTCTTCCTCTTACACTGCAGGGTGTTAGAAGAAGCTAAGCCCCGATAGCGTACCTAGAGCGTTCCTTGGGCAAGGCAGTTGGCTACACGGAGAACTCCGTGCCAAGGTAACGTTATTCAGGGAAGGGACCAGTGTGTAGCTAGAGTGTATATTTACTTGGAGAAATCACAAGGAGGTAGGCTGCGTGTTCCCTGGAAACGGGGACCTGATGGCACAGGCCTTGCTTTCCCATTTTCAATGCTCCATTCATGCTGCCTTGAAACTACCTAAAAAACAGTTTTAGGACGGTTCTCTAGTCACTGTAGGCAGGGCTCTGGGAAGGGAACGAGTGTTCTCTCCATCAACAGGGTGCTTTCATAGCCTGGGTGGGAGCTCCTCCTGAGACGCTCTAGAGCTAAAAGGAAACTTGACGTGAGTCCTTTCCTCAAGGTAAAGCCTTGAATAGCCTGCCGAAGCGGAAGCTTGGAGCAGAGTCCTTGAAGCATTAGCTTTAGGTCTGTTTTCTTTTAAGGTTAGTAAGCTTTCAGGACACCGAGGACCTCGCGTGAGCACCCTATTCCCTGCAAGAACACCTAGTACCGGCAGGCTCCACTAGGCTGCTAAGAAACATCCAGGCCCGGAAACCTTTCCCAGTCACTCTGTGTATGCTGAGTGTAGGGCAACACACTGCACTCTTCCTTGGGAGAGCTGGATTTCCTCAGCACTCCAACAGCTCCAGGAAATCTGTTCTCTCACGTCCTACATGTCATGCAAATCTGCCTCATAGCCCTAGACTGAGCGGCACTGAGAAACGAAAACTGCTTTGCATTCCTCGTAGAGAGTCATACTTTAAGACCCCATACTTACAGGAGAAAGTCGGCTTGCGTTCCTGCCTTAACCACAGCACAGTTTTTCCTCTTACACTGCAGGGTGTTAGAAGAAGTTAAGCCCCGATAGCGTACCTAGAGCGTTCTTTGGGAGAGGCAGTTGGCTACACGGAGAACTCCGTGCCAAGGAAAGGTTATTCAGGGAAGGGACCAGTGTGTAGCTAGAGGGTATATTTACTCAGTAGAAATCTCAAGGAGGTAGGCTTCGTGTTCGCTGGAAACGGGGACCTGATGGCACAGGCCTTGCTTTCCCATTTTCAATGCTCCATTCATGCTGCCTTGAAGCTACCTAAAAAACAGTTTTAGGACGGTTCTCTAGTCACTGTAGGCAGGGCTCTGGGAAGGGAACAAGTGTTCTCTCCATCAACAGGGTGCTTTCATAGCCTGGGTGGGAGCTCCTCCTGAGACGCTCTAGAGCTAAAAGGAAACTTAACGTGAGTCCTGTCCTCAAGGTAAAGCCTTGAATAGCCTGCCGTAGCGGAAGCTTGGAGCAGAGTCCTTGAAGCATTAGCTTTAGGTCTGTTTTCTTTTAAGGTTAGTAAGCTTTCAGGACACCGAGGACCTCGCGTGGGCACCCTATTCCCTGCAAGAACACCTAGTACCGGCAGGCTCCACTAGGCTGCTAAGAAACATCCTGGCCCGGAAACCTTTCCCAGTCACTCTGTGTATGCTGAGTGTAGGGCAACACACTGCACTCCTCCTTGGGAGAGCTGGATTTCCTCAGCACTCCAACAGCTCCAGGAAATCTGTTCTCTCACGTCCTACATGTCATGCAAATCTGCCTCATAGCCCTAGGCTGAGCGGCAGTGACAAACCAAAACTGCTTTGCATTCCTCGTACAGAGTCATACCTTAAGACCCCATACTTAGAGGAGAAAGTCGGCTTGCGTTCCTGCCTTAACCACAACAAAGTACTCCTCTTACACTGCAGGGTTTTAGAAGAAGCTGAGCCCCGAGAGCGTACCTAGAGCGTTCCTTGGGAGAGGCAGTTGGCTACACGGAGAACTCCGTGCCAAGGTAACGTTATTCAGGGAAGGGACAAGTGTGTAGCTAGAGTGTATATTTACTTGGAGAAATCACAAGGAGGTAGGCTGCGTGTTCGCTGGAAACGGGGACCTGATGGCACAGCCCTTGCTTTCCCATTTTCAATGCTCCATTCATGCTGCCTTGAAACTACCTAAAAAGCAGTTTTAGTAGAGCTAAAAGGAAACTTGATGTGAGTCCTGTCCTCAAGGTAAAGCCTTGAATAGCCTGCCGTAGCGGAAGCTTTGAGCAGAGTCCTTGAAGCATTAGCTTTAGGTCTGTTTTCTTTTAAGGTTAGTAAGCTTTCAGGACACCGAGGACCTCGCGTGGGCACCCTATTCCCTGCAAGAACACCTAGTACCGGCAGGCTCCACTAGGCTGCTAAGAAACATCCAGGCCCGGAAACCTTTCCCAGTCACTCTGTGTATGCTGAGTGTAGGGCAACACACTGCACTCTTCCTTGGGAGAGCTGGATTTCCTCAGCACTCCAACAGCTCCAGGAAATCTGTTCTCTCACGTCCTACATGTCATGCAAATCTGCCTCATAGCCCTAGGCTGAGCAGCACTGACAAACCAAATCTGCTTTGCATTCCTCGTACAGAGTCACACCTTAAGACCCCATACTTAGAGAAGAAAGTCGGCTTGCGTTCCTGCCTTAACCACAGCAAAGTCATCCTCTTACACTGCAGGGTTTTAGAAGAAGCTGAGCCCCTATAGCGTACCTAGAGCGTTCCTTGGGAGAGGCAGTTGGCTACACGGAGAACTCCGTGCCAAGGAAAGGTTATTCAGGGAAGGGACCAGTGTGTAACTAGAGGGTATATTTACTCAGTAGAAATCACAAGTAGGTAGGCTGCGTGTTCCCTGGAAACGGGGACCTGATGGCACAGGCCTTGCCTTCCCATTTTGAATGCTCCATTCATGCTGCCTTCAAACTAACTAAATAACAGTTTTAGGACGGTTCTCTAGTCACTGTAGGCAGGGCTCTGGGAAGGGCACGAGTGTTCTCTACATCAACAGGGTGCTTTCATAGCCTGGGTGGGAGCTCCTCCTGAGACGCTCTAGAGCTAAAAGGAAACTTGACGTGAGTCCTTTCCTCAAGGTAAAGCCTTGAATAGCCTGCCGAAGGGGAAGCTTGGAGCAGAGTCCTAAAGCATTAGCTTTAGGTCTGTTTTCTTTTAAGGTTAGTAAGCTTTCAGGACACCGAGGACCTCGCGTGAGCACCCTATTCGCCGCAAGAACACCTAGTACCGGCAGGCTCCACTAGGCTGCTAAGAAACATCCATGCCCGGAAACGTTTCCCAGTCACTCTGTGTATGCTGAGTGTAGGGCAACACACTGCACTGTTCTTTGGGAAACCTAGGTTTAGTCAGCACCTCAAGAGTTCCAGGAAATCTGTTCTCTTACATCCGACATGTCATGCAAATCTGCCTCATTGCCCTAGGCTGAGCGGCACTGAGAAACCAAAACTGCTTTGCATTCCTCGTACAGAGTCATACCTTAAGACCCCATACTTAGAGGAGAAAGTCGGCTTGCGTTCCTGCTGTATCCAAAGCACAGTTTCTCCTCTTACACTGCATGGTGTTAGAAGAAGCTAAGCTCCGATAGCGTACCTAGAGCGTTCCTTGGGAGAGGCAGTTGGCTACACGGAGAACTCCGTGCCAAGGAAACCTTATTCAGGGAAGGGACCAGTGTGTGGCTAGAGGGTATATTTACTCAGTAGAAATCACAAGGAGGTAGGCTGCGTGTGCGCTGGAAACGCGGACCTGATGGCACAGGCCTTGCTTTCCCATTTTGAATGCTCCATTCATGCTGCCTTGAAACTACCTAAAAAACAGTTTTAGGACGGTTCTCTAGTCACTGTAGGCAGGGCTCTGGGAAGGGCACGAGTGTTCTCTACATCAACAGGGTGCTTTCATAGCCCGCGTGGGAGCTCCTCCTGAGACGCTCTAGACCTAAAAGGATACTTGACGTGAGTCCTTTCCTCAAGGTAAAGCCTTGAATAGCCTGCCGAAGCGGAAGCTTGGAGCAGAGTCCTTGAAGCATTAGCTTTAGGTCTGTTTTCTTTTAAGGTTAGTAAGCTTTCAGGACACCGAGGACCTCGCGTGGGCACCCTATTCCCTGCAAGAACACCTAGTACCGGCAGGCCCCACTAGGCTGCTAAGAAATATCCAGGCCCGGAAACCTTTCCCAGTCACTCTGTGTATGCTGAGTGTAGGGCAACACACTTCACTCTTCCTTGGGAGAGCTGGATTTCCTCAGCACTCCAACAGCTCCAGGAAATCTGTTCTCTCACGTCCTACATGTCATGCAAATCTGCCTCATAGCCCTAGACTGAGCGGCACTGAGAAACGAAAACTGCTTTGCATTCCTCGTAGAGAGTCATACCTTAAGACCCCATACTTACAGGAGAAAGTCGGCTTGCGTTCCTGCTGTATCCAAAGCATAGTTTTTTCCTCTTACACTGCAGGGTGTTAGAAGAAGCTAAGCCCCGATAGCGTACCTAGAGCGTTCCTTGGGAGAGGCAGTTGGCTACACGGAGAATTCCGTGCCAAGGAAACGTTATTCAGGGAAGGGACCAGTGTGTAGCCAGAGTGAATATTTACTTAGTAGAAATCACAAGGAGGTAGGCTGCGTGTGCGCTGGAAACGCGGACCTGATGGCACAGGCCTTGCTTTCCCATTTTGAATGCTCCATTCATGCTGCCTTCAAACTACCTAAATAACAGTTTTAGGACGGGTCTCTAGTCACTGTAGGCAGGGCTCTGGGAAGGGCACGAGTGTTCTCTACATCAACAGGGTGCTTTCATAGCCTGGGTGGGAGCTCCTCCTGAGACGCTCTAGAGCTAAAAGGAAACTTGACGTGAGTCCTTTCCTCAAGGTAAAGCCTTGAATAGCCTGCCGAAGCGGAAGCTTGGAGGAGAGTCCTTGAAGCATTTGTTTTAGGTCTGTTTTCTTTTAAGGTTAGTAAGCTTTCAGGACACCGAGGACCTCGCGTGGGCACCCTATTCCCTGCAAGAACACCTAGTACCGGCAGGCTCCACTAGGCTGATAAGAAACATCCAGGCCCGGAAACCTTTCCCAGTCACTCTGTGTATGCTGAGTGTAGGGCATCACACTGCACGCTTCCTTGGGAGAGCTGGATTTCCTCAGCACTCCAACAGCTCCAGGAAATCTGTTCTCTCAGGTCCTACATGTCAGGCAAATCTGCCTCATAGCCCTAGGCTGAGCGGCACTGACAAACCAAAACTGCTTTGCATTCCTCGTACAGAGTCATACCTTAAGACCCCATACTTAGAGGAGAAAGTCGGCTTGCGTTCCTGCCTTAACCACAGCACAGTCCTCCTCTTACACTGTAGGGTTTCAGAAAAAGCTAAGCCCCGTTAGCGTACCTAGAGCGTTCTTTGGGAGAGGCAGTTGGCTACACGGAGAACTCCGTGCCAAGGAAAGGTTATTCAGGGAAGGGACCAGTGTGTAGCTAGAGGGTATATTTACTCAGTAGAAATCACAAGGAGGTAGGCTGCGTGTTCGCTGGAAACGGGGACCTGATGGCACAGGCCTTGCCTTCCCATTTTCAATGCTCCATTCATGCTGCCTTGAAACCACCTAAATAACAGTTTTAGGACGGTTCTCTAGACACTGTAGGCAGGGCTCTGGGAAGGGCACGAGTGTTCTCTACATCAACAGGGTGCTTTCATAGCCTGGGTGGGAGCTCCTCCTGAGACGCTCTAGAGCTAAAAGGAAACTTGACGTGAGTCCTTTCCTCAAGGTAAAGCCTTGAATAGCCTGCCGAAGCAAAAGCTTGGTGGAGAGTCCTTGAAGCATTTGTTTTAGGTCTGTTTTCTTTTAAGGTTAGTAAGCTTTCAGGACACCGAGGACCTCGCGTGGGCACCCTATTCCCTGCAAGAACACCTAGTACCGGCAGGCCCCACTAGGCTGCTAGAAACATCCAGGCCCGGAAACCTTTCCCAGTCACTCTGTGTATGCTGAGTGTAGGGCAACACACTTCACTCTTCCTTGGGAGAGCTGGATTTCCTCAGCACTCCAACAGCTCCAGGAAATCTGTTCTCTCACGTCCTACATGTCATGCAAATCTGCCTCATAGCCCTAGGCTGAGCGGCACTGAGAAACGAAAACTGCTTTGCATTCCTCGTAGAGAGTCATACCGTACGACCCCATACTTTGAGGAGAAAGTCGGCTTGCGTTCCTGCCTTAACCACAGCACAGTTTTTCCTCTTACACTGCAGGGTGTTAGAAGAAGTTAAGCCCCGATAGCGTACCTAGAGCGTTCTTTGGGAGAGGCAGTTGGCTACACGGAGAACTCCGTGCCAAGGAAAGGTTATTCAGGGAAGGGATCAGTGTGTAGCTAGAGGGTGTATTTACTCAGTAGAAATCTCAAGGAGGTAGGCTGCGTGTTCGCTGGAAACGGGGACCTGATGGCACAGGCCTTGCCTTCCAATTTTCAATGATCCATTCATGCTGCCTTGAAACTACCTAAAAAACAGTTTTAGGACGGTTCTCTAGTCACTGTAGGCAGGGCTCTGGGAGGGGCACGAGTGTTCTCTCCATCAACAGGGTGCTTTCATAGCCTGGGTGGGAGCTCCTCCTGAGACGCTCTAGAGCTAAAAGAAAACGACGTGAGTCCTTTCCTCAAGGTAAAGCCTTGAATAGCCTGCCGTAGCGGAAGCTTGGAGCAGAGTCCTTGAAGCATTAGCTTTAGGTCTGTTTTCTTTTAAGGTTAGTAAGCTTTCAGGACACCGAGGACCTCGCGTGGGCACCCTATTCCCTGCAAGAACACCTAGTACCGGCAGGCTCCACTAGGCCGCTAAGAATCATCCCGGCCCGGAAACCTTTCCCAGTCACTCTGTGTATGCTGAGTGTAGGGCAACACACTGCACTCTTCCTTGGGAGAGCTGGATTTCCTCAGCACTCCAACAGCTCCAGGAAATCTGTTCTCTCACGTCCTACATGTCATGCAAATCTGCCTCATAGCCCTAGGCTGAGCGGCACTGACAAACCAAAACTGCTTTGCATTCCTCGTACAGAGTCATACCTTAAGACCCCATACTTAGAGGAGAAAGTCGGCTTGCGTTCCTGCCTTAACCACAACAAAGTACTCCTCTTACACTGCAGGGTTTTAGAAGAAGCTGAGCCCCGAGAGCGTACCTAGAGCGTTCCTTGGGAGAGGCAGTTGGCTACACGGAGAACTCCGTGCCAAGGTAACGTTATTCAGGGAAGGGACCAGTGTGTAGCTAGAGTGTATATTTACTTGGAGAAATCACAAGGAGGTAGGCTGCGTGTTCGTTGGAAACGGGGACCTGATGGCACAGGCCTTGCTTTCCCATTTTGAATGCTCCATTCATGCTGCGTTGCAACTACCTAAATAACAGTTTTAGGACGGTTCTCTAGTCACTGTAGGCAGGGCTCTGGGAAGGGCACGAGTGTTCTCTCCATCAACAGGGTGCTTTCATAGCCTGGGTGGGAGCTCCTCCTGAGACGCTCTAGAGCTAAAAGGAAACTTGACGTGAGTCCTTTCCTCAAGGTAACGCCTTGAATAGCCTGCCGTAGCGGAAGCTTGGAGCACAGTCCTGGAAGCATTAGCTTTAGGTCTCTTTTCTTTTAAGGTTAGTAAGCTTTCAGGACACTGAGGACCTCGCGTGGGCACCCTATTCCCTGCAAGAACACCTAGTACCGGCAGGCTCCACTAGGCTGCTAAGAAACATCCAGGCCCGGAAACCTTTCCCAGTCACTCTGTGTATGCTGAGTGTAGGGCAACACACTGCACTCTTCCTTGGGAGAGCTGGATTTCCTCAGGACTCCAACAGCTCCAGGAAATCTGTTCTCTCACGTCCTACATGTCATGCAAATCTGCCTCATAGCCCTAGGCTGAGCGACACTGACAAACCAAAACTGCTTTGCATTCCTCCTACAGAGTCACACCTTAAGACCCCATACTTAGAGGAGAAAGTCGGCTTGCGTTCCTGCCTTAACCACAGCACAGTCCTCCTCTTACACTGTAGGGTTTCAGAAAAAGCTAAGCCCCGATAGCGTACCTAGAGCGTTCTTTGGGAGAGGCAGTTGGCTACACGGAGAACTCCGTGCCAAGGAAAGGTTATTCAGGGAAGGGACCAGTGTGTAGCTAGAGGGTATATTTACTCAGTAGAAATCTCAAGGAGGTAGGCTGCGTGTTCGCTGGAAACGGGGACCTGATGGCACAGGCCTTGCTTTCCCGTTTTCAATGCTCCATTCATGCTGCCTTGAAACTACCTAAAAGACAGATTTAGGACGGTTCTCTAGACACTGTAGGCAGGGCTCTGGGAAGGGCACGAGTGTTCTCTACATCAACAGGGTGCTTTCATAGCCTGGGTGGGAGCTCCTCCTGAGACGCTCTAGAGCTAAAAGGAAACTTGACGTGAGTCCTTTCCTCAAGGTAAAGCCTTGAATAGCCTGCCGAAGCGGAAGCTTGGAGGAGAGTCCTTGAAGCATTTGTTTTAGGTCTGTTTTCTTTTAAGGTTAGTAAGCTTTCAGGACACCGAGGACCTCGCGTGGGCACCCTATTCCCTGCAAGAACACCTAGTACCGGCAGGCCCCACTAGGCTGCTAAGAAACATCCAGGCCCGGAAACCTTTCCCAGTCACTCTGTGTATGCTGAGTGTAGGGCAACACACTTCACTCTTCCTTGGGAGAGCTGGATTTCCTCAGCACTCCAACAGCTCCAGGAAATCTGTTCTCTCACGTCCTACATGTCATGCAAATCTGCCTCATAGCCCTAGGCTGAGCGGCACTGAGAAACGAAAACTGCTTTGCATTCCTCGTAGAGAGTCATACCTTACGACCCCATACTTTGAGGAGAAAGTCGGCTTGCGTTCCTGCCTTAACCACAGCACAGTTTTTCCTCTTACACTGCAGGGTGTTAGAAGAAGTTAAGCCCCGATAGCGTACCTAGAGCGTTCTTTGGGAGAGGCAGTTGGCTACACGGAGAACTCCGTGCCAAGGAAAGGTTATTCAGGGAAGGGACCAGTGTGTAGCTAGAGGGTATATTTACTCAGTAGAAATCACAAGGAGGTAGGCTGCGTGTTCGCTGGAAACGGGGACCTGATGGCACAGGCCTTGCCTTCCCATTTTCAATGCTCCATTCATGCTGCCTTGAAACCACCTAAATAACAGTTTTAGGACGGTTCTCTAGTCACTGTAGGCAGGGCTCTGGGAAGGGCACGAGTGTTCTCTCCATCAACAGGGTGCTTTCATAGCCTGGGTGGGAGCTCCTCCTGAGACGCTCTAGAGCTAAAAGGAAACTTGACGTGAGTCCTGTCCTCAAGGTAACGCCTTGAATAGCCTGCCGTAGCGGAAGCTTGGAGCAGAGCCCTGGAAGCATTAGCTTTAGGTCTCTTTTCTTTTAAGGTTAGTAAGCTTTCAGGACACTGAGGACCTCGCGTGAGCACCCTAATCCCTGCAAGAATACCTAGTACCGGCAGGCTCCACTAGGCTGCTAAGAAACATCCAGGCCCGGAAACCTTTCCCAGTCACTCTGTGTATGCTGAGTGTAGGGCAACACACTGCACTCTTCCTTGGGAGAGCTGGATTTCCTCAGGACTCCAACAGCTCCAGGAAATCTGTTCTCTCACGTCCTACATGTCATGCAAATCTGCCTCATAGCCCTAGGCTGAGCGACACTGACAAACCAAAACTGCTTTGCATTCCTCGTACAGAGTCACACCTTAAGACCCCATACTTAGAGGAGAAAGTCGGCTTGCGTTCCTGCCTTAACCACAGCACAGTCCTCCTCTTACACTGCAGGGTTTTAGAAAAAGCTAAGCCCCGATAGCGTACCTAGAGCGTTCTTTGGGAGAGGCAGTTGGCTACACGGAGAACTCCGTGCCAAGGAAAGGTTATTCAGGGAAGGGACCAGTGTGTAGCTAGAGGGTATATTTACTCAGTAGAAATCTCAAGGAGGTAGGCTGCGTGTTCGCTGGAAACGGGGACCTGATGGCACAGGCCTTGCTTTCCCGTTTTCAATGCTCCATTCATGCTGCCTTGAAACTACCTAAAAGACAGATTTAGGACGGTTCTCTAGACACTGTAGGCAGGGCTCTGGGAAGGGCACGAGTGTTCTCTACATCAACAGGGTGCTTTCATAGCCTGGGTGGGAGCTCCTCCTCAGACGCTCTAGAGCTGAAAGGAAACTTGACGTGAGTCCTTTCCTCAAGGTAAAGCCTTGAATAGCCTGCCGAAGCGGAAGCTTGGAACAGAGTCCTTGAAGCATTAGCTTTAGGTCTGTTTTCTTTTAAAGTTAGTAAGCTTTCAGGACACCGAGGACCTCGCGTGAGCACCCTATTCCCTGCAAGAACACCTAGTACAGGCAGGCTCCACTAGGCTGCTAAGAAACATCCAGGCCCGGAAACCTTTCCCAGTCACTCTGTGTATGCTGAGTGTAGGGCAACACACTGCACTCTTCCTTGGGAGAGCTGGATTTCCTCAGCACTCCAACAGCTCCAGGAAATCTGTTCTCTCACGTCCTACACGTCATGCAAATCTGCTTCATAGCCCTAGGCTGAGCGACACTGACAAACCAAAACTGCTTTGCATTCCTCGTACAGAGTCATACCTTAAGACCCCATACTTAGAGGAGAAAGTCGGCTTGCGTTCCTGCCTTAACCACAGCACAGTCTTCCTCTTACACTGCAGGGTTTTAGAAGAAGCTAAGCCCCGATAGCGTACCTAGAGCGTTCCTTGGGAGAGGCAGTTGGCTACACGGAGAACTCCGTGCCAAGGTAACGTTATTCAGGGAAGGGACCAGTGTGTAGCTAGAGTGTATATTTACTTGGAGAAATCACAAGGAGGTAGGCTGCGTGTTCCCTGGAAACGGGGACCTGACGGCACAGGCCTTGCCTTCCCATTTTGAATGCTCCATTCATGCTGCCTTGAAACTACCTAAATAACAGTTTTAGGACGGTTCTCTAGTCACTGTAGGCAGGGCTCTGGGAAGGGTACGAGTGTTCTCTACATCAACAGGGTGCTTTCATAGCCTGGGTGGGAGCTCCTCCTGAGACGCTCTAGAGCTAAAAGGAAACTTAACGTGAGTCCTGTCCTCAAGGTAAAGCCTTGAATAGCCTGCCGAAGCGGAAGCTTGGAGCAGAGTCCTTGAAGCATTAGCTGTAGGTCTCTTTTCTTTTAAGGTTAGTAAGCTTTCAGGACACCGAGGACCTCGCGTGGGCACCCTATTCCCTGCAAGAACACCTAGTACCGGCAGGCTCCACTAGGCTGCTAAGAAACATCCAGGCCCGGAAACGTTTCCCAGTCACTCTGTGTATGCTGAGTGTAGGGCAACACACTGCACTGTTCTTTGGGAAACCTAGGTTTAGTCAGCACCTCAAGAGTTCCAGGAAATCTGTTCTCTTACATCCGACATGTCATGCAAATCTGCCTCATAGCCCTAGGCTGAGCGGCACTGAGAAACCAAAACTGCTTCGCATTCCTTCTACAGAGGCATACCTTAAGACCCCATACTTAGAGGAGAAAGTCGGCTTGCGTTCCTGCTGTATCCAAAGCACAGTTTCTCCTCTTACACTGCAGGGTGTTAGAAGAAGCTAAGCTCCGACAGCGTACCTAGAGCGTTCCTTGGGAGAGGCAGTTGGCTACACGGAGAACTCCGTGCCAAGGAAACGTTATTCAGGGAAGGGACCAGTATGTGCCTAGAGGGTATATTTACTCAGTAGAAATCACAAGGAGGTAGGCTGCGTGTTCGCTGGAAACGCGGACCTGATGGCACAGGGCTTGCTTTCCCATTTTGAAAGCTCCATTCATGCTGCCTTCAAACTAACTAAAACACAGTTTTAGGACGAGTCTCTATTCACTGTAGGCAGGGCTCTGGGAAGGGTACGAGTGTTCTCTGCATCAACAGGGTGCTTTCATTGCCTGGGTGGGAGCTCCTCCTGAGACGCTCTAGAGCTAAAAGGAAACTTGACGTGAGTCCTTTCCTCAAGGTAAAGCCTTGAATAGCCTGCCGAAGCGGAAGCTTGGAGCAGAGTCCTTGAAGCATTTGTTTTAGGTCTGTTTCCTTTTCAGGTTAGTAAGCTTTCAGGACACCGAGGACCTCGCGTGGGCACCCTATTCCCTGAAAGAACACCTAGTACCGGCAGGCTGCAATAGGCTGCTAAGAAACATCCAGGCCCGGAAAACTTTCCCAGTCACTCTGTGTATGCTGAGTGTAGGGCAACACACTGCACTCTTCCTTGGGAGAGCTGGATTTCCTCAGCACTCCAACAGCTCCAGGAAATCTGTTCTCTCACGTCCTACATGTCATGCAAATCTGCCTCATAGCCCTAGGCTGAGCGGCACTGACAAACCAAAACTGCTTTGCATTCCTCGTACAGAGTCATACCTTAAGACCCCATACTTAGAGGAGAAAGTCGGCTTGCGTTCCTGCCTTAACCACAACAAAGTACTCCTCTTACACTGCAGGGTTTTAGAAGAAGCTGAGCCCCGAGAGCGTACCTAGAGCGTTCCTTGGGAGAGGCAGTTGGCTACACGGAGAACTCCGTGCCAAGGAAAGGTTATTCAGGGAAGGGAACAGTGTGTAGCTAGAGGGTATATTTACTCAGTAGAAATCTCAAGGAGGTAGGCTTCGTGTTCGCTGGAAACGGGGACCTGACGGCACAGGCCTTGCCTTCCCATTTTGAATGCTCCATTCATGCTGCCTTGAAACTACCTAAATAACAGTTTTAGGACGGTTCTCTAGTCACTGTAGGCAGGGCTCTGGGAAGGGTACGAGTGTTCTCTACATCAACAGGGTGCTTTCATAGCCTGGGTGGGAGCTCCTCCTGAGACGCTCTAGAGCTAAAAGGAAACTTAACGTGAGTCCTGTCCTCAAGGTAAAGCCTTGAATAGCCTGCCGTAGCGGAAGCTTGGAGCAGAGTCCTTGAAGCATTAGCTTTAGGTCTCTTTTCTTTTAAGGTTAGTAAGCTTTCAGGACACCGAGGACCTCGCGTGGGCACCCTATTCCCTGCAAGAACAGCTAGTACCGGCAGGCTCCACTAGGCTGATAAGAAACATCCAGGCCCGGAAACCTTTCCCAGTCACTCTGTGTATGCTGAGTGTAGGGCATCACACTGCACGCTTCCTTGGGAGAGCTGGATTTCCTCAGCACTCCAACAGCTCCAGGAAATCTGTTCTCTCAGGTCCTACATGTCAGGCAAATCTGCCTCATAGCCCTAGGCTGAGCGGCACTGACAAACCAAAACTGCTTTGCATTCCTCGTACAGAGTCATACCTTAAGACCCCATACTTAGAGGAGAAAGTCGGCTTGCGTTCCTGCCTTAACCACAGCACAGTCCTCCTCTTACACTGTAGGGTTTCAGAAAAAGCTAAGCCCCGTTAGCGTACCTAGAGCGTTCTTTGGGAGAGGCAGTTGGCTACACGGAGAACTCCGTGCCAAGGAAAGGTTATTCAGGGAAGGGACCAGTGTGTAGCTAGAGGGTATATTTACTCAGTAGAAATCACAAGGAGGTAGGCTGCGTGTTCGCTGGAAACGGGGACCTGATGGCACAGGCCTTGCCTTCCCATTTTCAATGCTCCATTCATGCTGCCTTGAAACCACCTAAATAACAGTTTTAGGACGGTTCTCTAGACACTGTAGGCAGGGCTCTGGGAAGGGCACGAGTGTTCTCTACATCAACAGGGTGCTTTCATAGCCTGGGTGGGAGCTCCTCCTGAGACGCTCTAGAGCTAAAAGGAAACTTGACGTGAGTCCTTTCCTCAAGGTAAAGCCTTGAATAGCCTGCCGAAGCAGAAGCTTGGAGGAGAGTCCTTGAAGCATTTGTTTTAGGTCTGTTTTCTTTTAAGGTTAGTAAGCTTTCAGGACACCGAGGACCTCGCGTGGGCACCCTATTCCCTGCAAGAACACCTAGTACCGGCAGGCCCCACTAGGCTGCTAGAAACATCCAGGCCCGGAAACCTTTCCCAGTCACTCTGTGTATGCTGAGTGTAGGGCAACACACTTCACTCTTCCTTGGGAGAGCTGGATTTCCTCAGCACTCCAACAGCTCCAGGAAATCTGTTCTCTCACGTCCTACATGTCATGCAAATCTGCCTCATAGCCCTAGGCTGAGCGGCACTGAGAAACGAAAACTGCTTTGCATTCCTCGTAGAGAGTCATACCTTAAGACCCCATACTTTGAGGAGAAAGTCGGCTTGCGTTCCTGCCTTAACCACAGCACAGTTTTTCCTCTTACACTGCAGGGTGTTAGAAGAAGTTAAGCCCCGATAGCGTACCTAGAGCGTTCTTTGGGAGAGGCAGTTGGCTACACGGAGAACTCCGTGCCAAGGAAAGGTTATTCAGGGAAGGGATCAGTGTGTAGCTAGAGGGTATATTTACTCAGTAGAAATCTCAAGGAGGTAGGCTGCGTGTTCGCTGGAAACGGGGACCTGATGGCACAGGCCTTGCCTTCCAATTTTCAATGATCCATTCATGCTGCCTTGAAACTACCTAAAAAACAGTTTTAGGACGGTTCTCTAGTCACTGTAGGCAGGGCTCTGGGAGGGGCACGAGTGTTCTCTCCATCAACAGGGTGCTTTCATAGCCTGGGTGGGAGCTCCTCCTGAGACGCTCTAGAGCTAAAAGAAAACGACGTGAGTCCTTTCCTCAAGGTAAAGCCTTGAATAGCCTGCCGTAGCGGAAGCTTGGAGCAGAGTCCTTGAAGCATTAGCTTTAGGTCTGTTTTCTTTTAAGGTTAGTAAGCTTTCAGGACACCGAGGACCTCGCGTGGGCACCCTATTCCCTGCAAGAACACCTAGTACCGGCAGGCTCCACTAGGCCGCTAAGAATCATCCCGGCCCGGAAACCTTTCCCAGTCACTCTGTGTATGCTGAGTGTAGGGCAACACACTGCACTCTTCCTTGGGAGAGCTGGATTTCCTCAGCACTCCAACAGCTCCAGGAAATCTGTTCTCTCACGTCCTACATGTCATGCAAATCTGCCTCATAGCCCTAGGCTGAGCGGCACTGACAAACCAAAACTGCTTTGCATTCCTCGTACAGAGTCATACCTTAAGACCCCATACTTAGAGGAGAAAGTCGGCTTGCGTTCCTGCCTTAACCACAACAAAGTACTCCTCTTACACTGCAGGGTTTTAGAAGAAGCTGAGCCCCGAGAGCGTACCTAGAGCGTTCCTTGGGAGAGGCAGTTGGCTACACGGAGAACTCCGTGCCAAGGTAACGTTATTCAGGGAAGGGACCAGTGTGTAGCTAGAGTGTATATTTACTTGGAGAAATCACAAGGAGGTAGGCTGCGTGTTCGTTGGAAACGGGGACCTGATGGCACAGGCCTTGCTTTCCCATTTTGAATGCTCCATTCATGCTGCGTTGCAACTACCTAAATAACAGTTTTAGGACGGTTCTCTAGTCACTGTAGGCAGGGCTCTGGGAAGGGCACGAGTGTTCTCTCCATCAACAGGGTGCTTTCATAGCCTGGGTGGGAGCTCCTCCTGAGACGCTCTAGAGCTAAAAGGAAACTTGACGTGAGTCCTTTCCTCAAGGTAACGCCTTGAATAGCCTGCCGTAGCGGAAGCTTGGAGCACAGTCCTGGAAGCATTAGCTTTAGGTCTCTTTTCTTTTAAGGTTAGTAAGCTTTCAGGACACTGAGGACCTCGCGTGAGCACCCTATTCCCTGCAAGAACACCTAGTACCGGCAGGCTCCACTAGGCTGCTAAGAAACATCCAGGCCCGGAAACCATTCCCAGTCACTCTGTGTATGCTGAGTGTAGGGCAACACACTGCACTCTTCCTTGGGAGAGCTGGATTTCCTCAGGACTCCAACAGCTCCAGGAAATCTGTTCTCTCACGTCCTACATGTCATGCAAATCTGCCTCATAGCCCTAGGCTGAGCGACACTGACAAACCAAAACTGCTTTGCATTCCTCCTACAGAGTCACACCTTAAGACCCCATACTTAGAGGAGAAAGTCGGCTTGCGTTCCTGCCTTAACCACAGCACAGTCCTCCTCTTACACTGTAGGGTTTCAGAAAAAGCTAAGCCCCGATAGCGTACCTAGAGCGTTCTTTGGGAGAGGCAGTTGGCTACACGGAGAACTCCGTGCCAAGGAAAGGTTATTCAGGGAAGGGACCAGTGTGTAGCTAGAGGGTATATTTACTCAGTAGAAATCTCAAGGAGGTAGGCTGCGTGTTCGCTGGAAACGGGGACCTGATGGCACAGGCCTTGCTTTCCCGTTTTCAATGCTCCATTCATGCTGCCTTGAAACTACCTAAAAGACAGATTTAGGACGGTTCTCTAGACACTGTAGGCAGGGCTCTGGGAAGGGCACGAGTGTTCTCTACATCAACAGGGTGCTTTCATAGCCTGGGTGGGAGCTCCTCCTGAGACGCTCTAGAGCTAAAAGGAAACTTGACGTGAGTCCTTTCCTCAAGGTAAAGCCTTGAATAGCCTGCCGAAGCGGAAGCTTGGAGGAGAGTCCTTGAAGCATTTGTTTTAGGTCTGTTTTCTTTTAAGGTTAGTAAGCTTTCAGGACACCGAGGACCTCGCGTGGGCACCCTATTCCCTGCAAGAACACCTAGTACCGGCAGGCCCCACTAGGCTGCTAAGAAACATCCAGGCCCGGAAACCTTTCCCAGTCACTCTGTGTATGCTGAGTGTAGGGCAACACACTTCACTCTTCCTTGGGAGAGCTGGATTTCCTCAGCACTCCAACAGCTCCAGGAAATCTGTTCTCTCACGTCCTACATGTCATGCAAATCTGCCTCATAGCCCTAGGCTGAGCGGCACTGAGAAACGAAAACTGCTTTGCATTCCTCGTAGAGAGTCATACCTTACGACCCCATACTTTGAGGAGAAAGTCGGCTTGCGTTCCTGCCTTAACCACAGCACAGTTTTTCCTCTTACACTGCAGGGTGTTAGAAGAAGTTAAGCCCCGATAGCGTACCTAGAGCGTTCTTTGGGAGAGGCAGTTGGCTACACGGAGAACTCCGTGCCAAGGAAAGGTTATTCAGGGAAGGGACCAGTGTGTAGCTAGAGGGTATATTTACTCAGTAGAAATCACAAGGAGGTAGGCTGCGTGTTCGCTGGAAACGGGGACCTGATGGCACAGGCCTTGCCTTCCCATTTTCAATGCTCCATTCATGCTGCCTTGAAACCACCTAAATAACAGTTTTAGGACGGTTCTCTAGTCACTGTAGGCAGGGCTCTGGGAAGGGCACGAGTGTTCTCTCCATCAACAGGGTGCTTTCATAGCCTGGGTGGGAGCTCCTCCTGAGACGCTCTAGAGCTAAAAGGAAACTTGACGTGAGTCCTGTCCTCAAGGTAACGCCTTGAATAGCCTGCCGTAGCGGAAGCTTGGAGCAGAGCCCTGGAAGCATTAGCTTTAGGTCTCTTTTCTTTTAAGGTTAGTAAGCTTTCAGGACACTGAGGACCTCGCGTGAGCACCCTAATCCCTGCAAGAATACCTAGTACCGGCAGGCTCCACTAGGCTGCTAAGAAACATCCAGGCCCGGAAACCTTTCCCAGTCACTCTGTGTATGCTGAGTGTAGGGCAACACACTGCACTCTTCCTTGGGAGAGCTGGATTTCCTCAGGACTCCAACAGCTCCAGGAAATCTGTTCTCTCACGTCCTACATGTCATGCAAATCTGCCTCATAGCCCTAGGCTGAGCGGCACTGACAAACCAAAACTGCTTTGCATTCCTCGTACAGAGTCATACCTTAAGACCCCATACTTAGAGGAGAAAGTCGGCTTGCGTTCCTGCCTTAACCACAGCACAGTCCTCCTCTTACACTGCAGGGTTTTAGAAAAAGCTAAGCCCCGATAGCGTACCTAGAGCGTTCTTTGGGAGAGGCAGTTGGCTACACGGAGAACTCCGTGCCAAGGAAAGGTTATTCAGGGAAGGGACCAGTGTGTAGCTAGAGGGTATATTTACTCAGTAGAAATCTCAAGGAGGTAGGCTGCGTGTTCGCTGGAAACGGGGACCTGATGGCACAGGCCTTGCTTTCCCGTTTTCAATGCTCCATTCATGCTGCCTTGAAACTACCTAAAAGACAGATTTAGGACGGTTCTCTAGACACTGTAGGCAGGGCTCTGGGAAGGGCACGAGTGTTCTCTACATCAACAGGGTGCTTTCATAGCCTGGGTGGGAGCTCCTCCTCAGACGCTCTAGAGCTGAAAGGAAACTTGACGTGAGTCCTTTCCTCAAGGTAAAGCCTTGAATAGCCTGCCGAAGCGGAAGCTTGGAACAGAGTCCTTGAAGCATTAGCTTTAGGTCTGTTTTCTTTTAAAGTTAGTAAGCTTTCAGGACACCGAGGACCTCGCGTGAGCACCCTATTCCCTGCAAGAACACCTAGTACAGGCAGGCTCCACTAGGCTGCTAAGAAACATCCAGGCCCGGAAACCTTTCCCAGTCACTCTGTGTATGCTGAGTGTAGGGCAACACACTGCACTCTTCCTTGGGAGAGCTGGATTTCCTCAGCACTCCAACAGCTCCAGGAAATCTGTTCTCTCACGTCCTACACGTCATGCAAATCTGCTTCATAGCCCTAGGCTGAGCGACACTGACAAACCAAAACTGCTTTGCATTCCTCGTACAGAGTCATACCTTAAGACCCCATACTTAGAGGAGAAAGTCGGCTTGCGTTCCTGCCTTAACCACAGCACAGTCTTCCTCTTACACTGCAGGGTTTTAGAAGAAGCTAAGCCCCGATAGCGTACCTAGAGCGTTCCTTGGGAGAGGCAGTTGGCTACACGGAGAACTCCGTGCCAAGGTAACGTTATTCAGGGAAGGGACCAGTGTGTAGCTAGAGTGTATATTTACTTGGAGAAATCACAAGGAGGTAGGCTGCGTGTTCCCTGGAAACGGGGACCTGATGGCACAGGCCTTGCCTTCCCATTTTGAATGCTCCATTCATGCTGCCTTGAAACTACCTAAATAACAGTTTTAGGACGGTTCTCTAGTCACTGTAGGCAGGGCTCTGGGAAGGGTACGAGTGTTTTCTACATCAACAGGGTGCTTTCATAGCCTGGGTGGGAGCTCCTCCTGAGACGCTCTAGAGCTAAAAGGAAACTTAACGTGAGTCCTGTCCTCAAGGTAAAGCCTTGAATAGCCTGCCGAAGCGGAAGCTTGGAGCAGAGTCCTTGAAGCATTAGCTTTAGGTCTCTTTTCTTTTAAGGTTAGTAAGCTTTCAGGACACCGAGGACCTCGCGTGGGCACCCTATTCCCTGCAAGAACACCTAGTACCGGCAGGCTCCACTAGGCTGCTAAGAAACATCCAGGCCCGGAAACCTTTCCCAGTCACTCTGTGTATGCTGAGTGTAGGGCAACACACTGCACTGTTCTTTGGGAAACCTAGGTTTAGTCAGCACCTCAAGAGTTCCAGGAAATCTGTTCTCTTACATCCGACATGTCATGCAAATCTGCCTCATAGCCCTAGGCTGAGCGGCACTGAGAAACCAAAACTGCTTCGCATTCCTTCTACAGAGGCATACCTTAAGACCCCATACTTAGAGGAGAAAGTCGGCTTGCGTTCCTGCTGTATCCAAAGCACAGTTTCTCCTCTTACACTGCAGGGTGTTAGAAGAAGCTAAACTCCGACAGCGTACCTAGAGCGTTCCTTGGGAGAGGCAGTTGGCTACACGGAGAACTCCGTGCCAAGGAAACGTTATTCAGGGAAGGGACCAGTATGTGCCTAGAGGGTATATTTACTCAGTAGAAATCACAAGGAGGTAGGCTGCGTGTTCGCTGGAAACGCGGACCTGATGGCACAGGGCTTGCTTTCCCATTTTGAAAGCTCCATTCATGCTGCCTTCAAACTAACTAAAACACAGTTTTAGGACGAGTCTCTATTCACTGTAGGCAGGGCTCTGGGAAGGGTACGAGTGTTCTCTGCATCAACAGGGTGCTTTCATTGCCTGGGTGGGAGCTCCTCCTGAGACGCTCTAGAGCTAAAAGGAAACTTGACGTGAGTCCTTTCCTCAAGGTAAAGCCTTGAATAGCCTGCCGAAGCGGAAGCTTGGAGCAGAGTCCTTGAAGCATTTGTTTTAGGTCTGTTTCCTTTTCAGGTTAGTAAGCTTTCGGGACACCGAGGACCTCGCGTGGGCACCCTATTCCCTGAAAGAACACCTAGTACCGGCAGGCTGCAATAGGCTGCTAAGAAACATCCAGGCCCGGAAAACTTTCCCAGTCACTCTGTGTATGCTGAGTGTAGGGCAACACACTGCACTCTTCCTTGGGAGAGCTGGATTTCCTCAGCACTCCAACAGCTCCAGGAAATCTGTTCTCTCACGTCCTACATGTCATGCAAATCTGCCTCATAGCCCTAGGCTGAGCGGCACTGACAAACCAAAACTGCTTTGCATTCCTCGTACAGAGTCATACCTTAAGACCCCATACTTAGAGGAGAAAGTCGGCTTGCGTTCCTGCCTTAACCACAACAAAGTACTCCTCTTACACTGCAGGGTTTTAGAAGAAGCTGAGCCCCGAGAGCGTACCTAGAGCGTTCCTTGGGAGAGGCAGTTGGCTACACGGAGAACTCCGTGCCAAGGAAAGGTTATTCAGGGAAGGGACCAGTGTGTAGCTAGAGGGTATATTTACTCAGTAGAAATCTCAAGGAGGTAGGCTTCGTGTTCGCTGGAAACGGGGACCTGACGGCACAGGCCTTGCCTTCCCATTTTGAATGCTCCATTCATGCTGCCTTGAAACTACCTAAATAACAGTTTTAGGACGGTTCTCTAGTCACTGTAGGCAGGGCTCTGGGAAGGGTACGAGTGTTCTCTACATCAACAGGGTGCTTTCATAGCCTGGGTGGGAGCTCCTCCTGAGACGCTCTAGAGCTAAAAGGAAACTTAACGTGAGTCCTGTCCTCAAGGTAAAGCCTTGAATAGCCTGCCGTAGCGGAAGCTTGGAGCAGAGTCCTTGAAGCATTAGCTTTAGGTCTCTTTTCTTTTAAGGTTAGTAAGCTTTCAGGACACCGAGGACCTCGCGTGGGCACCCTATTCCCTGCAAGAACAGCTAGTACCGGCAGGCTCCACTAGGCTGATAAGAAACATCCAGGCCCGGAAACCTTTCCCAGTCACTCTGTGTATGCTGAGTGTAGGGCATCACACTGCACGCTTCCTTGGGAGAGCTGGATTTCCTCAGCACTCCAACAGCTCCAGGAAATCTGTTCTCTCAGGTCCTACATGTCAGGCAAATCTGCCTCATAGCCCTAGGCTGAGCGGCACTGACAAACCAAAACTGCTTTGTATTCCTCGTACAGAGTCATACCTTAAGACCCCATACTTAGAGGAGAAAGTCGGCTTGCGTTCCTGCCTTAACCACAGCACAGTCCTCCTCTTACACTGTAGGGTTTCAGAAAAAGCTAAGCCCCGTTAGCGTACCTAGAGCGTTCTTTGGGAGAGGCAGTTGGCTACACGGAGAACTCCGTGCCAAGGAAAGGTTATTCAGGGAAGGGACCAGTGTGTAGCTAGAGGGTATATTTACTCAGTAGAAATCACAAGGAGGAAGGCTGCGTGTTCGCTGGAAACGGGGACCTGATGGCACAGGCCTTGCCTTCCCATTTTCAATGCTCCATTCATGCTGCCTTGAAACCACCTAAATAACAGTTTTAGGACGGTTCTCTAGACACTGTAGGCAGGGCTCTGGGAAGGGCACGAGTGTTCTCTACATCAACAGGGTGCTTTCATAGCCTGGGTGGGAGCTCCTCCTGAGACGCTCTAGAGCTAAAAGGAAACTTGACGTGAGTCCTTTCCTGAAGGTAAAGCCTTGAATAGCCTGCCGAAGCAGAAGCTTGGAGGAGAGTCCTTGAAGCATTTGTTTTAGGTCTGTTTTCTTTTAAGGTTAGTAAGCTTTCAGGACACCGAGGACCTCGCGTGGGCACCCTATTCCCTGCAAGAACACCTAGTACCGGCAGGCCCCACTAGGCTGCTAGAAACATCCAGGCCCGGAAACCTTTCCCAGTCACTCTGTGTATGCTGAGTGTAGGGCAACACACTTCACTCTTCCTTGGGAGAGCTGGATTTCCTCAGCACTCCAACAGCTCCAGGAAATCTGTTCTCTCACGTCCTACATGTCATGCAAATCTGCCTCATAGCCCTAGGCTGAGCGGCACTGAGAAACGAAAACTGCTTTGCATTCCTCGTAGAGAGTCATACCGTACGACCCCATACTTTGAGGAGAAAGTCGGCTTGCGTTCCTGCCTTAACCACAGCACAGTTTTTCCTCTTACACTGCAGGGTGTTAGAAGAAGTTAAGCCCCGATAGCGTACCTAGAGCGTTCTTTGGGAGAGGCAGTTGGCTACACGGAGAACTCCGTGCCAAGGAAAGGTTATTCAGGGAAGGGATCAGTGTGTAGCTAGAGGGTATATTTACTCAGTAGAAATCTCAAGGAGGTAGGCTGCGTGTTCGCTGGAAACGGGGACCTGATGGCACAGGCCTTGCCTTCCAATTTTCAATGATCCATTCATGCTGCCTTGAAACTACCTAAAAAACAGTTTTAGGACGGTTCTCTAGTCACTGTAGGCAGGGCTCTGGGAGGGGCACGAGTGTTCTCTCCATCAACAGGGTGCTTTCATAGCCTGGGTGGGAGCTCCTCCTGAGACGCTCTAGAGCTAAAAGAAAACGACGTGAGCCCTTTCCTCAAGGTAAAGCCTTGAATAGCCTGCCGTAGCGGAAGCTTGGAGCAGAGTCCTTGAAGCATTAGCTTTAGGTCTGTTTTCTTTTAAGGTTAGTAAGCTTTCAGGACACCGAGGACCTCGCGTGGGCACCCTATTCCCTGCAAGAACACCTAGTACCGGCAGGCTCCACTAGGCCGCTAAGAATCATCCCGGCCCGGAAACCTTTCCCAGTCACTCTGTGTATGCTGAGTGTAGGGCAACACACTGCACTCTTCCTTGGGAGAGCTGGATTTCCTCAGCACTCCAACAGCTCCAGGAAATCTGTTCTCTCACGTCCTACATGTCATGCAAATCTGCCTCATAGCCCTAGGCTGAGCGGCACTGACAAACCAAAACTGCTTTGCATTCCTCGTACAGAGTCATACCTTAAGACCCCATACTTAGAGGAGAAAGTCGGCTTGCGTTCCTGCCTTAACCACAACAAAGTACTCCTCTTACACTGCAGGGTTTTAGAAGAAGCTGAGCCCCGAGAGCGTACCTAGAGCGTTCCTTGGGAGAGGCAGTTGGCTACACGGAGAACTCCGTGCCAAGGTAACGTTATTCAGGGAAGGGACCAGTGTGTAGCTAGAGTGTATATTTACTTGGAGAAATCACAAGGAGGTAGGCTGCGTGTTCGTTGGAAACGGGGACCTGATGGCACAGGCCTTGCTTTCCCATTTTGAATGCTCCATTCATGCTGCGTTGCAACTACCTAAATAACAGTTTTAGGACTGTTCTCTAGTCACTGTAGGCAGGGCTCTGGGAAGGGCACGAGTGTTCTCTCCATCAACAGGGTGCTTTCATAGCCTGGGTGGGAGCTCCTCCTGAGACGCTCTAGAGCTAAAAGGAAACTTGACGTGAGTCCTTTCCTCAAGGTAACGCCTTGAATAGCCTGCCGTAGCGGAAGCTTGGAGCACAGTCCTGGAAGCATTAGCTTTAGGTCTCTTTTCTTTTAAGGTTAGTAAGCTTTCAGGACACTGAGGACCTCGCGTGAGCACCCTATTCCCTGCAAGAACACCTAGTACCGGCAGGCTCCACTAGGCTGCTAAGAAACATCCAGGCCCGGAAACCATTCCCAGTCACTCTGTGTATGCTGAGTGTAGGGCAACACACTGCACTCTTCCTTGGGAGAGCTGGATTTCCTCAGGACTCCAACAGCTCCAGGAAATCTGTTCTCTCACGTCCTACATGTCATGCAAATCTGCCTCATAGCCCTAGGCTGAGCGACACTGACAAACCAAAACTCCTTTGCATTCCTCCTACAGAGTCACACCTTAAGACCCCATACTTAGAGGAGAAAGTCGGCTTGCGTTCCTGCCTTAACCACAGCACAGTCCTCCTCTTACACTGTAGGGTTTCAGAAAAAGCTAAGCCCCGATAGCGTACCTAGAGCGTTCTTTGGGAGAGGCAGTTGGCTACACGGAGAACTCCGTGCCAAGGAAAGGTTATTCAGGGAAGGGACCAGTGTGTAGCTAGAGGGTATATTTACTCAGTAGAAATCTCAAGGAGGTAGGCTGCGTGTTCGCTGGAAACGGGGACCTGATGGCACAGGCCTTGCTTTCCCGTTTTCAATGCTCCATTCATGCTGCCTTGAAACTACCTAAAAGACAGATTTAGGACGGTTCTCTAGACACTGTAGGCAGGGCTCTGGGAAGGGCACGAGTGTTCTCTACATCAACAGGGTGCTTTCATAGCCTGGGTGGGAGCTCCTCCTGAGACGCTCTAGAGCTAAAAGGAAACTTGACGTGAGTCCTTTCCTCAAGGTAAAGCCTTGAATAGCCTGCCGAAGCGGAAGCTTGGAGGAGAGTCCTTGAAGCATTTGTTTTAGGTCTGTTTTCTTTTAAGGTTAGTAAGCTTTCAGGACACCGAGGACCTCGCGTGGGCACCCTATTCCCTGCAAGAACACCTAGTACCGGCAGGCCCCACTAGGCTGCTAAGAAACATCCAGGCCCGGAAACCTTTCCCAGTCACTCTGTGTATGCTGAGTGTAGGGCAACACACTTCACTCTTCCTTGGGAGAGCTGGATTTCCTCAGCACTCCAACAGCTCCAGGAAATCTGTTCTCTCACGTCCTACATGTCATGCAAATCTGCCTCATAGCCCTAGGCTGAGCGGCACTGAGAAACGAAAACTGCTTTGCATTCCTCGTAGAGAGTCATACCTTACGACCCCATACTTTGAGGAGAAAGTCGGCTTGCGTTCCTGCCTTAACCACAGCACAGTTTTTCCTCTTACACTGCAGGGTGTTAGAAGAAGTTAAGCCCCGATAGCGTACCTAGAGCGTTCTTTGGGAGAGGCAGTTGGCTACACGGAGAACTCCGTGCCAAGGAAAGGTTATTCAGGGAAGGGACCAGTGTGTAGCTAGAGGGTATATTTACTCAGTAGAAATCACAAGGAGGTAGGCTGCGTGTTCGCTGGAAACGGGGACCTGATGGCACAGGCCTTGCCTTCCCATTTTCAATGCTCCATTCATGCTGCCTTGAAACCACCTAAATAACAGTTTTAGGACGGTTCTCTAGTCACTGTAGGCAGGGCTCTGGGAAGGGCACGAGTGTTCTCTCCATCAACAGGGTGCTTTCATAGCCTGGGTGGGAGCTCCTCCTGAGACGCTCTAGAGCTAAAAGGAAACTTGACGTGAGTCCTGTCCTCAAGGTAACGCCTTGAATAGCCTGCCGTAGCGGAAGCTTGGAGCAGAGCCCTGGAAGCATTAGCTTTAGGTCTCTTTTCTTTTAAGGTTAGTAAGCTTTCAGGACACTGAGGACCTCGCGTGAGCACCCTAATCCCTGCAAGAATACCTAGTACCGGCAGGCTCCACTAGGCTGCTAAGAAACATCCAGGCCCGGAAACCTTTCCCAGTCACTCTGTGTATGCTGAGTGTAGGGCAACACACTGCACTCTTCCTTGGGAGAGCTGGATTTCCTCAGGACTCCAACAGCTCCAGGAAATCTGTTCTCTCACGTCCTACATGTCATGCAAATCTGCCTCATAGCCCTAGGCTGAGCGACACTGACAAACCAAAACTGCTTTGCATTCCTCGTACAGAGTCATACCTTAAGACCCCATACTTAGAGGAGAAAGTCGGCTTGCGTTCCTGCCTTAACCACAGCACAGTCCTCCTCTTACACTGCAGGGTTTTAGAAAAAGCTAAGCCCCGATAGCGTACCTAGAGCGTTCTTTGGGAGAGGCAGTTGGCTACACGGAGAACTCCGTGCCAAGGAAAGGTTATTCAGGGAAGGGACCAGTGTGTAGCTAGAGGGTATATTTACTCAGTAGAAATCTCAAGGAGGTAGGCTGCGTGTTCGCTGGAAACGGGGACCTGATGGCACAGGCCTTGCTTTCCCGTTTTCAATGCTCCATTCATGCTGCCTTGAAACTACCTAAAAGACAGATTTAGGACGGTTCTCTAGATACTGTAGGCAGGGCTCTGGGTAGGGCACGAGTGTTCTCTACATCAACAGGGTGCTTTCATAGCCTGGGTGGGAGCTCCTGCTCAGACGCTCTAGAGCTGAAAGGAAACTTGACGTGAGTCCTTTCCTCAAGGTAAAGCCTTGAATAGCCTGCCGAAGCGGAAGCTTGGAACAGAGTCCTTGAAGCATTAGCTTTAGGTCTGTTTTCTTTTAAAGTTAGTAAGCTTTCAGGACACCGAGGACCTCGCGTGAGCACCCTATTCCCTGCAAGAACACCTAGTACAGGCAGGCTCCACTAGGCTGCTAAGAAACATCCAGGCCCGGAAACCTTTCCCAGTCACTCTGTGTATGCTGAGTGTAGGGCAACACACTGCACTCTTCCTTGGGAGAGCTGGATTTCCTCAGCACTCCAACAGCTCCAGGAAATCTGTTCTCTCACGTCCTACACGTCATGCAAATCTGCTTCATAGCCCTAGGCTGAGCGACACTGACAAACCAAAACTGCTTTGCATTCCTCGTACAGAGTCATACCTTAAGACCCCATACTTAGAGGAGAAAGTCGGCTTGCGTTCCTGCCTTAACCACAGCACAGTCTTCCTCTTACACTGCAGGGTTTTAGAAGAAGCTAAGCCCCGATAGCGTACCTAGAGCGTTCCTTGGGAGAGGCAGTTGGCTACACGGAGAACTCCGTGCCAAGGTAACGTTATTCAGGGAAGGGACCAGTGTGTAGCTAGAGTGTATATTTACTTGGAGAAATCACAAGGAGGTAGGCTGCGTGTTCCCTGGAAACGGGGACCTGATGGCACAGGCCTTGCCTTCCCATTTTGAATGCTCCATTCATGCTGCCTTGAAACTACCTAAATAACAGTTTTAGGACGGTTCTCTAGTCACTGTAGGCAGGGCTCTGGGAAGGGTACGAGTGTTTTCTACATCAACAGGGTGCTTTCATAGCCTGGGTGGGAGCTCCTCCTGAGACGCTCTAGAGCTAAAAGGAAACTTAACGTGAGTCCTGTCCTCAAGGTAAAGCCTTGAATAGCCTGCCGAAGCGGAAGCTTGGAGCAGAGTCCTTGAAGCATTAGCTTTAGGTCTCTTTTCTTTTAAGGTTAGTAAGCTTTCAGGACACCGAGGACCTCGCGTGGGCACCCTATTCCCTGCAAGAACACCTAGTACCGGCAGGCTCCACTAGGCTGCTAAGAAACATCCAGGCCCGGAAACCTTTCCCAGTCACTCTGTGTATGCTGAGTGTAGGGCAACACACTGCACTGTTCTTTGGGAAACCTAGGTTTAGTCAGCACCTCAAGAGTTCCAGGAAATCTGTTCTCTTACATCCGACATGTCATGCAAATCTGCCTCATAGCCCTAGGCTGAGCGGCACTGAGAAACCAAAACTGCTTCGCATTCCTTCTACAGAGGCATACCTTAAGACCCCATACTTAGAGGAGAAAGTCGGCTTGCGTTCCTGCTGTATCCAAAGCACAGTTTCTCCTCTTACACTGCAGGGTGTTAGAAGAAGCTAAGCTCCGACAGCGTACCTAGAGCGTTCCTTGGGAGAGGCAGTTGGCTACACGGAGAACTCCGTGCCAAGGAAACGTTATTCAGGGAAGGGACCAGTATGTGCCTAGAGGGTATATTTACTCAGTAGAAATCACAAGGAGGTAGGCTGCGTGTTCGCTGGAAACGCGGACCTGATGGCACAGGGCTTGCTTTCCCATTTTGAAAGCTCCATTCATGCTGCCTTCAAACTAACTAAAACACAGTTTTAGGACGAGTCTCTATTCACTGTAGGCAGGGCTCTGGGAAGGGTACGAGTGTTCTCTGCATCAACAGGGTGCTTTCATTGCCTGGGTGGGAGCTCCTCCTGAGACGCTCTAGAGCTAAAAGGAAACTTGACGTGAGTCCTTTCCTCAAGGTAAAGCCTTGAATAGCCTGCCGAAGCGGAAGCTTGGAGCAGAGTCCTTGAAGCATTTGTTTTAGGTCTGTTTCCTTTTCAGGTTAGTAAGCTTTCGGGACACCGAGGACCTCGCGTGGGCACCCTATTCCCTGAAAGAACACCTAGTACCGGCAGGCTGCAATAGGCTGCTAAGAAACATCCAGGCCCGGAAAACTTTCCCAGTCACTCTGTGTATGCTGAGTGTAGGGCAACACACTGCACTCTTCCTTGGGAGAGCTGGATTTCCTCAGCACTCCAACAGCTCCAGGAAATCTGTTCTCTCACGTCCTACATGTCATGCAAATCTGCCTCATAGCCCTAGGCTGAGCGGCACTGACAAACCAAAACTGCTTTGCATTCCTCGTACAGAGTCATACCTTAAGACCCCATACTTAGAGGAGAAAGTCGGCTTGCGTTCCTGCCTTAACCACAACAAAGTACTCCTCTTACACTGCAGGGTTTTAGAAGAAGCTGAGCCCCGAGAGCGTACCTAGAGCGTTCCTTGGGAGAGGCAGTTGGCTACACGGAGAACTCCGTGCCAAGGAAAGGTTATTCAGGGAAGGGACCAGTGTGTAGCTAGAGGGTATATTTACTCAGTAGAAATCTCAAGGAGGTAGGCTTCGTGTTCGCTGGAAACGGGGACCTGACGGCACAGGCCTTGCCTTCCCATTTTGAATGCTCCATTCATGCTGCCTTGAAACTACCTAAATAACAGTTTTAGGACGGTTCTCTAGTCACTGTAGGCAGGGCTCTGGGAAGGGTACGAGTGTTCTCTACATCAACAGGGTGCTTTCATAGCCTGGGTGGGAGCTCCTCCTGAGACGCTCTAGAGCTAAAAGGAAACTTAACGTGAGTCCTGTCCTCAAGGTAAAGCCTTGAATAGCCTGCCGTAGCGGAAGCTTGGAGCAGAGTCCTTGAAGCATTAGCTTTAGGTCTCTTTTCTTTTAAGGTTAGTAAGCTTTCAGGACACCGAGGACCTCGCGTGGGCACCCTATTCCCTGCAAGAACAGCTAGTACCGGCAGGCTCCACTAGGCTGATAAGAAACATCCAGGCCCGGAAACCTTTCCCAGTCACTCTGTGTATGCTGAGTGTAGGGCATCACACTGCACGCTTCCTTGGGAGAGCTGGATTTCCTCAGCACTCCAACAGCTCCAGGAAATCTGTTCTCTCAGGTCCTACATGTCAGGCAAATCTGCCTCATAGCCCTAGGCTGAGCGGCACTGACAAACCAAAACTGCTTTGTATTCCTCGTACAGAGTCATACCTTAAGACCCCATACTTAGAGGAGAAAGTCGGCTTGCGTTCCTGCCTTAACCACAGCACAGTCCTCCTCTTACACTGTAGGGTTTCA
Source organism: Balaenoptera borealis (assembly GCF_965194805.1). Lineage (NCBI taxonomy): Eukaryota > Metazoa > Chordata > Mammalia > Artiodactyla > Balaenopteridae > Balaenoptera > Balaenoptera borealis. The sequence continues at coordinate 112,339 of NW_028123043.1, read as the reverse complement.
GAAAAAGCTAAGCCCCGTTAGCGTACCTAGAGCGTTCTTTGGGAGAGGCAGTTGGCTACACGGAGAACTCCGTGCCAAGGAAAGGTTATTCAGGGAAGGGACCAGTGTGTAGCTAGAGGGTATATTTACTCAGTAGAAATCACAAGGAGGAAGGCTGCGTGTTCGCTGGAAACGGGGACCTGATGGCACAGGCCTTGCCTTCCCATTTTCAATGCTCCATTCATGCTGCCTTGAAACCACCTAAATAACAGTTTTAGGACGGTTCTCTAGACACTGTAGGCAGGGCTCTGGGAAGGGCACGAGTGTTCTCTACATCAACAGGGTGCTTTCATAGCCTGGGTGGGAGCTCCTCCTGAGACGCTCTAGAGCTAAAAGGAAACTTGACGTGAGTCCTTTCCTGAAGGTAAAGCCTTGAATAGCCTGCCGAAGCGGAAGCTTGGAGGAGAGTCCTTGAAGCATTTGTTTTAGGTCTGTTTTCTTTTAAGGTTAGTAAGCTTTCAGGACACCGAGGACCTCGCGTGGGCACCCTATTCCCTGCAAGAACACCTAGTACCGGCAGGCCCCACTAGGCTGCTAGAAACATCCAGGCCCGGAAACCTTTCCCAGTCACTCTGTGTATGCTGAGTGTAGGGCAACACACTTCACTCTTCCTTGGGAGAGCTGGATTTCCTCAGCACTCCAACAGCTCCAGGAAATCTGTTCTCTCACGTCCTACATGTCATGCAAATCTGCCTCATAGCCCTAGGCTGAGCGGCACTGAGAAACGAAAACTGCTTTGCATTCCTCGTAGAGAGTCATACCGTACGACCCCATACTTTGAGGAGAAAGTCGGCTTGCGTTCCTGCCTTAACCACAGCACAGTTTTTCCTCTTACACTGCAGGGTGTTAGAAGAAGTTAAGCCCCGATAGCGTACCTAGAGCGTTCTTTGGGAGAGGCAGTTGGCTACACGGAGAACTCCGTGCCAAGGAAAGGTTATTCAGGGAAGGGATCAGTGTGTAGCTAGAGGGTATATTTACTCAGTAGAAATCTCAAGGAGGTAGGCTGCGTGTTCGCTGGAAACGGGGACCTGATGGCACAGGCCTTGCCTTCCAATTTTCAATGATCCATTCATGCTGCCTTGAAACTACCTAAAAAACAGTTTTAGGACGGTTCTCTAGTCACTGTAGGCAGGGCTCTGGGAGGGGCACGAGTGTTCTCTCCATCAACAGGGTGCTTTCATAGCCTGGGTGGGAGCTCCTCCTGAGACGCTCTAGAGCTAAAAGAAAACGACGTGAGTCCTTTCCTCAAGGTAAAGCCTTGAATAGCCTGCCGTAGCGGAAGCTTGGAGCAGAGTCCTTGAAGCATTAGCTTTAGGTCTGTTTTCTTTTAAGGTTAGTAAGCTTTCAGGACACCGAGGACCTCGCGTGGGCACCCTATTCCCTGCAAGAACACCTAGTACCGGCAGGCTCCACTAGGCCGCTAAGAATCATCCCGGCCCGGAAACCTTTCCCAGTCACTCTGTGTATGCTGAGTGTAGGGCAACACACTGCACTCTTCCTTGGGAGAGCTGGATTTCCTCAGCACTCCAACAGCTCCAGGAAATCTGTTCTCTCACGTCCTACATGTCATGCAAATCTGCCTCATAGCCCTAGGCTGAGCGGCACTGACAAACCAAAACTGCTTTGCATTCCTCGTACAGAGTCATACCTTAAGACCCCATACTTAGAGGAGAAAGTCGGCTTGCGTTCCTGCCTTAACCACAACAAAGTACTCCTCTTACACTGCAGGGTTTTAGAAGAAGCTGAGCCCCGAGAGCGTACCTAGAGCGTTCCTTGGGAGAGGCAGTTGGCTACACGGAGAACTCCGTGCCAAGGTAACGTTATTCAGGGAAGGGACCAGTGTGTAGCTAGAGTGTATATTTACTTGGAGAAATCACAAGGAGGTAGGCTGCGTGTTCGTTGGAAACGGGGACCTGATGGCACAGGCCTTGCTTTCCCGTTTTCAATGCTCCATTCATGCTGCCTTGAAACTACCTAACAGACAGATTTAGGACGGTTCTCTAGACACTGTAGGCAGGGCTCTGGGAAGGGCACGAGTGTTCTCTACATCAACAGGGTGCTTTCATAGCCTGGGTGGGAGCTCCTCCTGAGACGCTCTAGAGCTAAAAGGAAACTTGACGTGAGTCCTGTCCTCAAGGTAACGCCTTGAATAGCCTGCCGTAGCGGAAGCTTGGAGCAGAGCCCTGGAAGCATTAGCTTTAGGTCTCTTTTCTTTTAAGGTTAGTAAGCTTTCAGGACACTGAGGACCTCGCGTGAGCACCCTAATCCCTGCAAGAATACCTAGTACCGGCAGGCTCCACTAGGCTGCTAAGAAACATCCAGGCCCGGAAACCTTTCCCAGTCACTCTGTGTATGCTGAGTGTAGGGCAACACACTGCACTCTTCCTTGGGAGAGCTGGATTTCCTCAGGACTCCAACAGCTCCAGGAAATCTGTTCTCTCACGTCCTACATGTCATGCAAATCTGCCTCATAGCCCTAGGCTGAGCGACACTGACAAACCAAAACTGCTTTGCATTCCTCCTACAGAGTCACACCTTAAGACCCCATACTTAGAGGAGAAAGTCGGCTTGCGTTCCTGCCTTAACCACAGCACAGTCCTCCTCTTACACTGCAGGGTTTTAGAAAAAGCTAAGCCCCGATAGCGTACCTAGAGCGTTCTTTGGGAGACGCAGTTGGCTACACGGAGAACTCCGTGCCAAGGAAAGGTTATTCAGGGAAGGGACCAGTGTGTAGCTAGAGGGTATATTTACTCAGTAGAAATCTCAAGGAGGTAGGCTGCGTGTTCGCTGGAAACGGGGACCTGATGGCACAGGCCTTGCTTTCCCGTTTTCAATGCTCCATTCATGCTGCCTTGAAACTACCTAAAAGACAGATTTAGGACGGTTCTCTAGACACTGTAGGCAGGGCTCTGGGAAGGGCACGAGTGTTCTCTACATCAACAGGGTGCTTTCATAGCCTGGGTGGGAGCTCCTCCTCAGACGCTCTAGAGCTGAAAGGAAACTTGACGTGAGTCCTTTCCTCAAGGTAAAGCCTTGAATAGCCTGCCGAAGCGGAAGCTTGGAACAGAGTCCTTGAAGCATTAGCTTTAGGTCTGTTTTCTTTTAAAGTTAGTAAGCTTTCAGGACACCGAGGACCTCGCGTGAGCACCCTATTCCCTGCAAGAACACCTAGTACAGGCAGGCTCCACTAGGCTGCTAAGAAACATCCAGGCCCGGAAACCTTTCCCAGTCACTCTGTGTATGCTGAGTGTAGGGCAACACACTGCACTCTTCCTTGGGAGAGCTGGATTTCCTCAGCACTCCAACAGCTCCAGGAAATCTGTTCTCTCACGTCCTACACGTCATGCAAATCTGCTTCATAGCCCTAGGCTGAGCGACACTGACAAACCAAAACTGCTTTGCATTCCTCGTACAGAGTCATACCTTAAGACCCCATACTTAGAGGAGAAAGTCGGCTTGCGTTCCTGCCTTAACCACAGCACAGTCTTCCTCTTACACTGCAGGGTTTTAGAAGAAGCTAAGCCCCGAGAGCGTACCTAGAGCGTTCCTTGGGAGAGGCAGTTGGCTACACGGAGAACTCCGTGCCAAGGTAACGTTATTCAGGGAAGGGACCAGTGTGTAGCTAGAGTGTATATTTACTTGGAGAAATCACAAGGAGGTAGGCTGCGTGTTCCCTGGAAACGGGGACCTGATGGCACAGGCCTTGCCTTCCCATTTTGAATGCTCCATTCATGCTGCCTTGAAACTACCTAAATAACAGTTTTAGGACGGTTCTCTAGACACTGTAGGCAGGGCTCTGGGAAGGGCACGAGTGTTCTCTACATCAACAGGGTGCTTTCATAGCCTGGGTGGGAGCTCCTCCTGAGACGCTCTAGAGCTAAAAGGAAACTTGACGTGAGTCTTTTCCTGAAGGTAAAGCCTTGAATAGCCTGCCGAAGCAGAAGCTTGGAGGAGAGTCCTTGAAGCATTTGTTTTAGGTCTGTTTTCTTTTAAGGTTAGTAAGCTTTCAGGACACCGAGGACCTCGCGTGGGCACCCTATTCCCTGCAAGAACACCTAGTACCGGCAGGCCCCACTAGGCTGCTAGAAACATCCAGGCCCGGAAACCTTTCCCAGTCACTCTGTGTATGCTGAGTGTAGGGCAACACACTTCACTCTTCCTTGGGAGAGCTGGATTTCCTCAGCACTCCAACAGCTCCAGGAAATCTGTTCTCTCACGTCCTACATGTCATGCAAATCTGCCTCATAGCCCTAGGCTGAGCGGCACTGAGAAACGAAAACTGCTTTGCATTCCTCGTAGAGAGTCATACCGTACGACCCCATACTTTGAGGAGAAAGTCGGCTTGCGTTCCTGCCTTAACCACAGCACAGTTTTTCCTCTTACACTGCAGGGTGTTAGAAGAAGTTAAGCCCCGATAGCGTACCTAGAGCGTTCTTTGGGAGAGGCAGTTGGCTACACGGAGAACTCCGTGCCAAGGAAAGGTTATTCAGGGAAGGGATCAGTGTGTAGCTAGAGGGTATATTTACTCAGTAGAAATCTCAAGGAGGTAGGCTGCGTGTTCGCTGGAAACGGGGACCTGATGGCACAGGCCTTGCCTTCCAATTTTCAATGATCCATTCATGCTGCCTTGAAACTACCTAAAAAACAGTTTTAGGACGGTTCTCTAGTCACTGTAGGCAGGGCTCTGGGAGGGGCACGAGTGTTCTCTCCATCAACAGGGTGCTTTCATAGCCTGGGTGGGAGCTCCTCCTGAGACGCTCTAGAGCTAAAAGAAAACGACGTGAGTCCTTTCCTCAAGGTAAAGCCTTGAATAGCCTGCCGTAGCGGAAGCTTGGAGCAGAGTCCTTGAAGCATTAGCTTTAGGTCTGTTTTCTTTTAAGGTTAGTAAGCTTTCAGGACACCGAGGACCTCGCGTGGGCACCCTATTCCCTGCAAGAACACCTAGTACCGGCAGGCTCCACTAGGCCGCTAAGAATCATCCCGGCCCGGAAACCTTTCCCAGTCACTCTGTGTATGCTGAGTGTAGGGCAACACACTGCACTCTTCCTTGGGAGAGCTGGATTTCCTCAGCACTCCAACAGCTCCAGGAAATCTGTTCTCTCACGTCCTACATGTCATGCAAATCTGCCTCATAGCCCTAGGCTGAGCGGCACTGACAAACCAAAACTGCTTTGCATTCCTCGTACAGAGTCATACCTTAAGACCCCATACTTAGAGGAGAAAGTCGGCTTGCGTTCCTGCCTTAACCACAACAAAGTACTCCTCTTACACTGCAGGGTTTTAGAAGAAGCTGAGCCCCGAGAGCGTACCTAGAGCGTTCCTTGGGAGAGGCAGTTGGCTACACGGAGAACTCCGTGCCAAGGTAACGTTATTCAGGGAAGGGACCAGTGTGTAGCTAGAGTGTATATTTACTTGGAGAAATCACAAGGAGGTAGGCTGCGTGTTCGTTGGAAACGGGGACCTGATGGCACAGGCCTTGCTTTCCCATTTTGAATGCTCCATTCATGCTGCGTTGCAACTACCTAAATAACAGTTTTAGGACGGTTCTCTAGTCACTGTAGGCAGGGCTCTGGGAAGGGCACGAGTGTTCTCTCCATCAACAGGGTGCTTTCATAGCCTGGGTGGGAGCTCCTCCTGAGACGCTCTAGAGCTAAAAGGAAACTTGACGTGAGTCCTTTCCTCAAGGTAACGCCTTGAATAGCCTGCCGTAGCGGAAGCTTGGAGCACAGTCCTGGAAGCATTAGCTTTAGGTCTCTTTTCTTTTAAGGTTAGTAAGCTTTCAGGACACTGAGGACCTCGCGTGAGCACCCTATTCCCTGCAAGAACACCTAGTACCGGCAGGCTCCACTAGGCTGCTAAGAAACATCCAGGCCCGGAAACCATTCCCAGTCACTCTGTGTATGCTGAGTGTAGGGCAACACACTGCACTCTTCCTTGGGAGAGCTGGATTTCCTCAGGACTCCAACAGCTCCAGGAAATCTGTTCTCTCACGTCCTACATGTCATGCAAATCTGCCTCATAGCCCTAGGCTGAGCGACACTGACAAACCAAAACTGCTTTGCATTCCTCCTACAGAGTCACACCTTAAGACCCCATACTTAGAGGAGAAAGTCGGCTTGCGTTCCTGCCTTAACCACAGCACAGTCCTCCTCTTACACTGTAGGGTTTCAGAAAAAGCTAAGCCCCGATAGCGTACCTAGAGCGTTCTTTGGGAGAGGCAGTTGGCTACACGGAGAACTCCGTGCCAAGGAAAGGTTATTCAGGGAAGGGACCAGTGTGTAGCTAGAGGGTATATTTACTCAGTAGAAATCTCAAGGAGGTAGGCTGCGTGTTCGCTGGAAACGGGGACCTGATGGCACAGGCCTTGCTTTCCCGTTTTCAATGCTCCATTCATGCTGCCTTGAAACTACCTAAAAGACAGATTTAGGACGGTTCTCTAGACACTGTAGGCAGGGCTCTGGGAAGGGCACGAGTGTTCTCTACATCAACAGGGTGCTTTCATAGCCTGGGTGGGAGCTCCTCCTGAGACGCTCTAGAGCTAAAAGGAAACTTGACGTGAGTCCTTTCCTCAAGGTAAAGCCTTGAATAGCCTGCCGAAGCGGAAGCTTGGAGGAGAGTCCTTGAAGCATTTGTTTTAGGTCTGTTTTCTTTTAAGGTTAGTAAGCTTTCAGGACACCGAGGACCTCGCGTGGGCACCCTATTCCCTGCAAGAACACCTAGTACCGGCAGGCCCCACTAGGCTGCTAAGAAACATCCAGGCCCGGAAACCTTTCCCAGTCACTCTGTGTATGCTGAGTGTAGGGCAACACACTTCACTCTTCCTTGGGAGAGCTGGATTTCCTCAGCACTCCAACAGCTCCAGGAAATCTGTTCTCTCACGTCCTACATGTCATGCAAATCTGCCTCATAGCCCTAGGCTGAGCGGCACTGAGAAACGAAAACTGCTTTGCATTCCTCGTAGAGAGTCATACCTTACGACCCCATACTTTGAGGAGAAAGTCGGCTTGCGTTCCTGCCTTAACCACAGCACAGTTTTTCCTCTTACACTGCAGGGTGTTAGAAGAAGTTAAGCCCCGATAGCGTACCTAGAGCGTTCTTTGGGAGAGGCAGTTGGCTACACGGAGAACTCCGTGCCAAGGAAAGGTTATTCAGGGAAGGGACCAGTGTGTAGCTAGAGGGTATATTTACTCAGTAGAAATCACAAGGAGGTAGGCTGCGTGTTCGCTGGAAACGGGGACCTGATGGCACAGGCCTTGCCTTCCCATTTTCAATGCTCCATTCATGCTGCCTTGAAACCACCTAAATAACAGTTTTAGGACGGTTCTCTAGTCACTGTAGGCAGGGCTCTGGGAAGGGCACGAGTGTTCTCTCCATCAACAGGGTGCTTTCATAGCCTGGGTGGGAGCTCCTCCTGAGACGCTCTAGAGCTAAAAGGAAACTTGACGTGAGTCCTGTCCTCAAGGTAACGCCTTGAATAGCCTGCCGTAGCGGAAGCTTGGAGCAGAGCCCTGGAAGCATTAGCTTTAGGTCTCTTTTCTTTTAAGGTTAGTAAGCTTTCAGGACACTGAGGACCTCGCGTGAGCACCCTAATCCCTGCAAGAATACCTAGTACCGGCAGGCTCCACTAGGCTGCTAAGAAACATCCAGGCCCGGAAACCTTTCCCAGTCACTCTGTGTATGCTGAGTGTAGGGCAACACACTGCACTCTTCCTTGGGAGAGCTGGATTTCCTCAGGACTCCAACAGCTCCAGGAAATCTGTTCTCTCACGTCCTACATGTCATGCAAATCTGCCTCATAGCCCTAGGCTGAGCGACACTGACAAACCAAAACTGCTTTGCATTCCTCGTACAGAGTCATACCTTAAGACCCCATACTTAGAGGAGAAAGTCGGCTTGCGTTCCTGCCTTAACCACAGCACAGTCCTCCTCTTACACTGCAGGGTTTTAGAAAAAGCTAAGCCCCGATAGCGTACCTAGAGCGTTCTTTGGGAGACGCAGTTGGCTACACGGAGAACTCCGTGCCAAGGAAAGGTTATTCAGGGAAGGGACCAGTGTGTAGCTAGAGGGTATATTTACTCAGTAGAAATCTCAAGGAGGTAGGCTGCGTGTTCGCTGGAAACGGGGACCTGATGGCACAGGCCTTGCTTTCCCGTTTTCAATGCTCCATTCATGCTGCCTTGAAACTACCTAAAAGACAGATTTAGGACGGTTCTCTAGACACTGTAGGCAGGGCTCTGGGTAGGGCACGAGTGTTCTCTACATCAACAGGGTGCTTTCATAGCCTGGGTGGGAGCTCCTGCTCAGACGCTCTAGAGCTGAAAGGAAACTTGACGTGAGTCCTTTCCTCAAGGTAAAGCCTTGAATAGCCTGCCGAAGCGGAAGCTTGGAACAGAGTCCTTGAAGCATTAGCTTTAGGTCTGTTTTCTTTTAAAGTTAGTAAGCTTTCAGGACACCGAGGACCTCGCGTGAGCACCCTATTCCCTGCAAGAACACCTAGTACAGGCAGGCTCCACTAGGCTGCTAAGAAACATCCAGGCCCGGAAACCTTTCCCAGTCACTCTGTGTATGCTGAGTGTAGGGCAACACACTGCACTCTTCCTTGGGAGAGCTGGATTTCCTCAGCACTCCAACAGCTCCAGGAAATCTGTTCTCTCACGTCCTACACGTCATGCAAATCTGCTTCATAGCCCTAGGCTGAGCGACACTGACAAACCAAAACTGCTTTGCATTCCTCGTACAGAGTCATACCTTAAGACCCCATACTTAGAGGAGAAAGTCGGCTTGCGTTCCTGCCTTAACCACAGCACAGTCTTCCTCTTACACTGCAGGGTTTTAGAAGAAGCTAAGCCCCGATAGCGTACCTAGAGCGTTCCTTGGGAGAGGCAGTTGGCTACACGGAGAACTCCGTGCCAAGGTAACGTTATTCAGGGAAGGGACCAGTGTGTAGCTAGAGTGTATATTTACTTGGAGAAATCACAAGGAGGTAGGCTGCGTGTTCCCTGGAAACGGGGACCTGATGGCACAGGCCTTGCCTTCCCATTTTGAATGCTCCATTCATGCTGCCTTGAAACTACCTAAATAACAGTTTTAGGACGGTTCTCTAGTCACTGTAGGCAGGGCTCTGGGAAGGGTACGAGTGTTTTCTACATCAACAGGGTGCTTTCATAGCCTGGGTGGGAGCTCCTCCTGAGACGCTCTAGAGCTAAAAGGAAACTTAACGTGAGTCCTGTCCTCAAGGTAAAGCCTTGAATAGCCTGCCGAAGCGGAAGCTTGGAGCAGAGTCCTTGAAGCATTAGCTTTAGGTCTCTTTTCTTTTAAGGTTAGTAAGCTTTCAGGACACCGAGGACCTCGCGTGGGCACCCTATTCCCTGCAAGAACACCTAGTACCGGCAGGCTCCACTAGGCTGCTAAGAAACATCCAGGCCCGGAAACCTTTCCCAGTCACTCTGTGTATGCTGAGTGTAGGGCAACACACTGCACTGTTCTTTGGGAAACCTAGGTTTAGTCAGCACCTCAAGAGTTCCAGGAAATCTGTTCTCTTACATCCGACATGTCATGCAAATCTGCCTCATAGCCCTAGGCTGAGCGGCACTGAGAAACCAAAACTGCTTCGCATTCCTTCTACAGAGGCATACCTTAAGACCCCATACTTAGAGGAGAAAGTCGGCTTGCGTTCCTGCTGTATCCAAAGCACAGTTTCTCCTCTTACACTGCAGGGTGTTAGAAGAAGCTAAGCTCCGACAGCGTACCTAGAGCGTTCCTTGGGAGAGGCAGTTGGCTACACGGAGAACTCCGTGCCAAGGAAACGTTATTCAGGGAAGGGACCAGTATGTGCCTAGAGGGTATATTTACTCAGTAGAAATCACAAGGAGGTAGGCTGCGTGTTCGCTGGAAACGCGGACCTGATGGCACAGGGCTTGCTTTCCCATTTTGAAAGCTCCATTCATGCTGCCTTCAAACTAACTAAAACACAGTTTTAGGACGAGTCTCTATTCACTGTAGGCAGGGCTCTGGGAAGGGTACGAGTGTTCTCTGCATCAACAGGGTGCTTTCATTGCCTGGGTGGGAGCTCCTCCTGAGACGCTCTAGAGCTAAAAGGAAACTTGACGTGAGTCCTTTCCTCAAGGTAAAGCCTTGAATAGCCTGCCGAAGCGGAAGCTTGGAGCAGAGTCCTTGAAGCATTTGTTTTAGGTCTGTTTCCTTTTCAGGTTAGTAAGCTTTCGGGACACCGAGGACCTCGCGTGGGCACCCTATTCCCTGAAAGAACACCTAGTACCGGCAGGCTGCAATAGGCTGCTAAGAAACATCCAGGCCCGGAAAACTTTCCCAGTCACTCTGTGTATGCTGAGTGTAGGGCAACACACTGCACTCTTCCTTGGGAGAGCTGGATTTCCTCAGCACTCCAACAGCTCCAGGAAATCTGTTCTCTCACGTCCTACATGTCATGCAAATCTGCCTCATAGCCCTAGGCTGAGCGGCACTGACAAACCAAAACTGCTTTGCATTCCTCGTACAGAGTCATACCTTAAGACCCCATACTTAGAGGAGAAAGTCGGCTTGCGTTCCTGCCTTAACCACAACAAAGTACTCCTCTTACACTGCAGGGTTTTAGAAGAAGCTGAGCCCCGAGAGCGTACCTAGAGCGTTCCTTGGGAGAGGCAGTTGGCTACACGGAGAACTCCGTGCCAAGGAAAGGTTATTCAGGGAAGGGACCAGTGTGTAGCTAGAGGGTATATTTACTCAGTAGAAATCTCAAGGAGGTAGGCTTCGTGTTCGCTGGAAACGGGGACCTGACGGCACAGGCCTTGCCTTCCCATTTTGAATGCTCCATTCATGCTGCCTTGAAACTACCTAAATAACAGTTTTAGGACGGTTCTCTAGTCACTGTAGGCAGGGCTCTGGGAAGGGTACGAGTGTTCTCTACATCAACAGGGTGCTTTCATAGCCTGGGTGGGAGCTCCTCCTGAGACGCTCTAGAGCTAAAAGGAAACTTAACGTGAGTCCTGTCCTCAAGGTAAAGCCTTGAATAGCCTGCCGTAGCGGAAGCTTGGAGCAGAGTCCTTGAAGCATTAGCTTTAGGTCTCTTTTCTTTTAAGGTTAGTAAGCTTTCAGGACACCGAGGACCTCGCGTGGGCACCCTATTCCCTGCAAGAACAGCTAGTACCGGCAGGCTCCACTAGGCTGATAAGAAACATCCAGGCCCGGAAACCTTTCCCAGTCACTCTGTGTATGCTGAGTGTAGGGCATCACACTGCACGCTTCCTTGGGAGAGCTGGATTTCCTCAGCACTCCAACAGCTCCAGGAAATCTGTTCTCTCAGGTCCTACATGTCAGGCAAATCTGCCTCATAGCCCTAGGCTGAGCGGCACTGACAAACCAAAACTGCTTTGTATTCCTCGTACAGAGTCATACCTTAAGACCCCATACTTAGAGGAGAAAGTCGGCTTGCGTTCCTGCCTTAACCACAGCACAGTCCTCCTCTTACACTGTAGGGTTTCAGAAAAAGCTAAGCCCCGTTAGCGTACCTAGAGCGTTCTTTGGGAGAGGCAGTTGGCTACACGGAGAACTCCGTGCCAAGGAAAGGTTATTCAGGGAAGGGACCAGTGTGTAGCTAGAGGGTATATTTACTCAGTAGAAATCACAAGGAGGAAGGCTGCGTGTTCGCTGGAAACGGGGACCTGATGGCACAGGCCTTGCCTTCCCATTTTCAATGCTCCATTCATGCTGCCTTGAAACCACCTAAATAACAGTTTTAGGACGGTTCTCTAGACACTGTAGGCAGGGCTCTGGGAAGGGCACGAGTGTTCTCTACATCAACAGGGTGCTTTCATAGCCTGGGTGGGAGCTCCTCCTGAGACGCTCTAGAGCTAAAAGGAAACTTGACGTGAGTCCTTTCCTGAAGGTAAAGCCTTGAATAGCCTGCCGAAGCGGAAGCTTGGAGGAGAGTCCTTGAAGCATTTGTTTTAGGTCTGTTTTCTTTTAAGGTTAGTAAGCTTTCAGGACACCGAGGACCTCGCGTGGGCACCCTATTCCCTGCAAGAACACCTAGTACCGGCAGGCCCCACTAGGCTGCTAGAAACATCCAGGCCCGGAAACCTTTCCCAGTCACTCTGTGTATGCTGAGTGTAGGGCAACACACTTCACTCTTCCTTGGGAGAGCTGGATTTCCTCAGCACTCCAACAGCTCCAGGAAATCTGTTCTCTCACGTCCTACATGTCATGCAAATCTGCCTCATAGCCCTAGGCTGAGCGGCACTGAGAAACGAAAACTGCTTTGCATTCCTCGTAGAGAGTCATACCGTACGACCCCATACTTTGAGGAGAAAGTCGGCTTGCGTTCCTGCCTTAACCACAGCACAGTTTTTCCTCTTACACTGCAGGGTGTTAGAAGAAGTTAAGCCCCGATAGCGTACCTAGAGCGTTCTTTGGGAGAGGCAGTTGGCTACACGGAGAACTCCGTGCCAAGGAAAGGTTATTCAGGGAAGGGATCAGTGTGTAGCTAGAGGGTATATTTACTCAGTAGAAATCTCAAGGAGGTAGGCTGCGTGTTCGCTGGAAACGGGGACCTGATGGCACAGGCCTTGCCTTCCAATTTTCAATGATCCATTCATGCTGCCTTGAAACTACCTAAAAAACAGTTTTAGGACGGTTCTCTAGTCACTGTAGGCAGGGCTCTGGGAGGGGCACGAGTGTTCTCTCCATCAACAGGGTGCTTTCATAGCCTGGGTGGGAGCTCCTCCTGAGACGCTCTAGAGCTAAAAGAAAACGACGTGAGTCCTTTCCTCAAGGTAAAGCCTTGAATAGCCTGCCGTAGCGGAAGCTTGGAGCAGAGTCCTTGAAGCATTAGCTTTAGGTCTGTTTTCTTTTAAGGTTAGTAAGCTTTCAGGACACCGAGGACCTCGCGTGGGCACCCTATTCCCTGCAAGAACACCTAGTACCGGCAGGCTCCACTAGGCCGCTAAGAATCATCCCGGCCCGGAAACCTTTCCCAGTCACTCTGTGTATGCTGAGTGTAGGGCAACACACTGCACTCTTCCTTGGGAGAGCTGGATTTCCTCAGCACTCCAACAGCTCCAGGAAATCTGTTCTCTCACGTCCTACATGTCATGCAAATCTGCCTCATAGCCCTAGGCTGAGCGGCACTGACAAACCAAAACTGCTTTGCATTCCTCGTACAGAGTCATACCTTAAGACCCCATACTTAGAGGAGAAAGTCGGCTTGCGTTCCTGCCTTAACCACAACAAAGTACTCCTCTTACACTGCAGGGTTTTAGAAGAAGCTGAGCCCCGAGAGCGTACCTAGAGCGTTCCTTGGGAGAGGCAGTTGGCTACACGGAGAACTCCGTGCCAAGGTAACGTTATTCAGGGAAGGGACCAGTGTGTAGCTAGAGTGTATATTTACTTGGAGAAATCACAAGGAGGTAGGCTGCGTGTTCGTTGGAAACGGGGACCTGATGGCACAGGCCTTGCTTTCCCGTTTTCAATGCTCCATTCATGCTGCCTTGAAACTACCTAACAGACAGATTTAGGACGGTTCTCTAGACACTGTAGGCAGGGCTCTGGGAAGGGCACGAGTGTTCTCTACATCAACAGGGTGCTTTCATAGCCTGGGTGGGAGCTCCTCCTGAGACGCTCTAGAGCTAAAAGGAAACTTGACGTGAGTCCTGTCCTCAAGGTAACGCCTTGAATAGCCTGCCGTAGCGGAAGCTTGGAGCAGAGCCCTGGAAGCATTAGCTTTAGGTCTCTTTTTTTTTAAGGTTAGTAAGCTTTCAGGACACTGAGGACCTCGCGTGAGCACCCTAATCCCTGCAAGAATACCTAGTACCGGCAGGCTCCACTAGGCTGCTAAGAAACATCCAGGCCCGGAAACCTTTCCCAGTCACTCTGTGTATGCTGAGTGTAGGGCAACACACTGCACTCTTCCTTGGGAGAGCTGGATTTCCTCAGGACTCCAACAGCTCCAGGAAATCTGTTCTCTCACGTCCTACATGTCATGCAAATCTGCCTCATAGCCCTAGGCTGAGCGACACTGACAAACCAAAACTGCTTTGCATTCCTCCTACAGAGTCACACCTTAAGACCCCATACTTAGAGGAGAAAGTCGGCTTGCGTTCCTGCCTTAACCACAGCACAGTCCTCCTCTTACACTGCAGGGTTTTAGAAAAAGCTAAGCCCCGATAGCGTACCTAGAGCGTTCTTTGGGAGACGCAGTTGGCTACACGGAGAACTCCGTGCCAAGGAAAGGTTATTCAGGGAAGGGACCAGTGTGTAGCTAGAGGGTATATTTACTCAGTAGAAATCTCAAGGAGGTAGGCTGCGTGTTCGCTGGAAACGGGGACCTGATGGCACAGGCCTTGCTTTCCCGTTTTCAATGCTCCATTCATGCTGCCTTGAAACTACCTAAAAGACAGATTTAGGACGGTTCTCTAGACACTGTAGGCAGGGCTCTGGGAAGGGCACGAGTGTTCTCTACATCAACAGGGTGCTTTCATAGCCTGGGTGGGAGCTCCTCCTCAGACGCTCTAGAGCTGAAAGGAAACTTGACGTGAGTCCTTTCCTCAAGGTAAAGCCTTGAATAGCCTGCCGAAGCGGAAGCTTGGAACAGAGTCCTTGAAGCATTAGCTTTAGGTCTGTTTTCTTTTAAAGTTAGTAAGCTTTCAGGACACCGAGGACCTCGCGTGAGCACCCTATTCCCTGCAAGAACACCTAGTACCGGCAGGCTCCACTAGGCTGCTAAGAAACATCCAGGCCCGGAAACCTTTCCCAGTCACTCTGTGTATGCTGAGTGTAGGGCAACACACTGCACTCTTCCTTGGGAGAGCTGGATTTCCTCAGCACTCCAACAGCTCCAGGAAATCTGTTCTCTCACGTCCTACACGTCATGCAAATCTGCTTCATAGCCCTAGGCTGAGCGACACTGACAAACCAAAACTGCTTTGCATTCCTCGTACAGAGTCATACCTTAAGACCCCATACTTAGAGGAGAAAGTCGGCTTGCGTTCCTGCCTTAACCACAGCACAGTCTTCCTCTTACACTGCAGGGTTTTAGAAGAAGCTAAGCCCCGATAGCGTACCTAGAGCGTTCCTTGGGAGAGGCAGTTGGCTACACGGAGAACTCCGTGCCAAGGTAACGTTATTCAGGGAAGGGACCAGTGTGTAGCTAGAGTGTATATTTACTTGGAGAAATCACAAGGAGGTAGGCTGCGTGTTCCCTGGAAACGGGGACCTGATGGCACAGGCCTTGCCTTCCCATTTTGAATGCTCCATTCATGCTGCCTTGAAACTACCTAAATAACAGTTTTAGGACGGTTCTCTAGTCACTGTAGGCAGGGCTCTGGGAAGGGTACGAGTGTTCTCTACATCAACAGGGTGCTTTCATAGCCTGGGTGGGAGCTCCTCCTGAGACGCTCTAGAGCTAAAAGGAAACTTAACGTGAGTCCTGTCCTCAAGGTAAAGCCTTGAATAGCCTGCCGAAGCGGAAGCTTGGAGCAGAGTCCTTGAAGCATTAGCTTTAGGTCTCTTTTCTTTTAAGGTTAGTAAGCTTTCAGGACACCGAGGACCTCGCGTGGGCACCCTATTCCCTGCAAGAACACCTAGTACCGGCAGGCTCCACTAGGCTGCTAAGAAACATCCAGGCCCGGAAACCTTTCCCAGTCACTCTGTGTATGCTGAGTGTAGGGCAACACACTGCACTGTTCTTTGGGAAAACTAGGTTTAGTCAGCACCTCAAGAGTTCCAGGAAATCTGTTCTCTTACATCCGACATGTCATGCAAATCTGCCTCATAGCCCTAGGCTGAGCGGCACTGAGAAACCAAAACTGCTTCGCATTCCTTCTACAGAGGCATACCTTAAGACCCCATACTTAGAGGAGAAAGTCGGCTTGCGTTCCTGCTGTATCCAAAGCACAGTTTCTCCTCTTACACGGCAGGGTGTTAGAAGAAGCTAAGCTCCGACAGCGTACCTAGAGCGTTCCTTGGGAGAGGCAGTTGGCTACACGGAGAACTCCGTGCCAAGGAAACGTTATTCAGGGAAGGGACCAGTATGTGCCTAGAGGGTATATTTACTCAGTAGAAATCACAAGGAGGTAGGCTGCGTGTTCGCTGGAAACGCGGACCTGATGGCACAGGGCTTGCTTTCCCATTTTGAAAGCTCCATTCATGCTGCCTTCAAACTAACTAAAACACAGTGTTAGGACGAGTCTCTATTCACTGTAGGCAGGGCTCTGGGAAGGGTACGAGTGTTCTCTGCATCAACAGGGTGCTTTCATTGCCTGGGTGGGAGCTCCTCCTGAGACGCTCTAGAGCTAAAAGGAAACTTGACGTGAGTCCTTTCCTCAAGGTAAAGCCTTGAATAGCCTGCCGAAGCGGAAGCTTGGAGCAGAGTCCTTGAAGCATTTGTTTTAGGTCTGTTTCCTTTTAAGGTTAGTAAGCTTTCGGGACACCGAGGACCTCGCGTGGGCACCCTATTCCCTGCAAGAACACCTAGTACCGGCAGGCTGCAATAGGCTGCTAAGAAACATCCAGGCCCGGAAAACTTTCCCAGTCACTCTGTGTATGCTGAGTGTAGGGCAACACACTGCACTCTTCCTTGGGAGACCTAGGTTTCTTCAGCACTCCAAGAGCTCCAGGAAATTTGTTCTCTTACATCCTATATGTCATGCAAATCTGCCTCATAGCCCTAGGCTGAGCGGCACTGAGAAACCAAAACTGCTTTGCATTCCTCGTACAAAGTCATACCTTAAGACCCCATACTTACAGGAGAAAGTCGGCTTGCGTTCCTGCCTTAACCACAGCACAGTCCTCCTCTTTCACTGCAGGGTTTTAGAAGAAGCTAAGGTCCGATAGTGTACCTAGAGCGTACCTTGGGAGAGGCAGTTGGCTACACGGAGAACTCCGTGCCAAGGAAACGTTATTCAGGGAAGGGACCAGTGTGTAGCCAGAGTGAATATTTACTTAGTAGAAATCACAAGGAGGTAGGCTGCGTGTTCGCTGGAAACGCGGACCTGATGGCACAGGCCTTGCTTTCCCATTTTGAATGCTCCATTCATGCTGCCTTGAAACTACCTAAATAACAGTTTTAGGACGGTTCTCTAGTCACTGTAGGCAGGGCTCTAGGAAGGGCACGAGTGTTCTCTACATCAACAGGGTGCTTTCATAGCCCGCGTGGGAGCTCCTCCTGAGACGCTCTAGACCTAAAAGGATACTTGACGTGAGTCCTTTCCTCAAGGTAAAGCCTTGAATAGCCTGCGGAAGCGGAAGCTTGGAGCAGAGTCCTTGAAGCATTAGCTTTAGGTCTGTTTTCTTTTACACTTAGTAAGCTTTCAGGACATCGAGGACCTCGCGTGGGCACCCTATTCCCTGCAAGAACACCTAGTACCGGCAGGCCCCACTAGGCTGCTAAGAAATATCCAGGCCCGGAAAACTTTCCCAGTCACTCTGTGTATGCTGAGTGTAGGGCAACACACTGCATTCTTCCTTGGGAGAGCTGGATTTCCTCAGCACTCCAACAGCTCCAGGAAATCTGTTCTCTCACGTCCTACATGTCATGCAAATCTGCCTCATAGCCCTAGACTGAGCGGCACTGAGAAACGAAAACTGCTTTGCATTCCTCGTAGAGAGTCATACCTTAAGACCCCATACTTACAGGAGAAAGTCGGCTTGCGTTCCTGCTGTATCCAAAGCATAGTTTTTTCCTCTTACACTGCAGGGTGTTAGAAGACGCTAAGCCCCGATAGCGTACCTAGAGCGTTCCTTGGGAGAGGCAGTTGGCTACACGGAGAATTCCGTGCCAAGGAAACGTTATTCAGGGAAGGGACCAGTGTGTAGCCAGAGTGAATATTTACTTAGTAGAAATCACAAGGAGGTAGGCTGCGTGTTCGCTGGAAACGCGGACCTGATGGCACAGGCCTTGCTTTCCCATTTTGAATGCTCCATTCATGCTGCCTTGAAACTAACTAAAGAACAGTTTTAGGACGGGTCTCTATTCACTGTAGGCAGGGCTCTGAGAAGGGCACGAGTGTTCTCTACATCAACAGGGTGCTTTCATAGCCTGGGTGGGAGCTCCTCCTGAGACGCTCTAGAGCTAAAAGGAAACTTGACGTGAGTCCTTTCCTCAAGGTAAAGCCTTGAATAGCCTGCCGAAGCGGAAGCTTGGAGCAGAGTCCTTGAAGCATTAGCTTTAGGTCTGTTTTCTTTTAAAGTTAGTAAGCTTTCAGGTCACCGAGGACCTCGCGTGAGCACCCTATTCCCTGCAAGAACACCTAGTACCGGCAGGCTCCACTAGTCTGCTAAGAATCATCCAGGCCCGGAAACCTTTCCCAGTCACTCTGTGTATGCTGAGTGTAGGGCAACACACTGCATTCTTCCTTGGGAGAGCTGGATTTCCTCAGCACTCCAACAGCTCCAGGAAATCTGTTCTCTCAGGTCCTACACGTCATGCAAATCTCCCTCATAGCCCTAGGCTGAGCGGCACTGAGAAACCAAAACTGCTTTGCATTCCTCGTACAGAGTCATACCTTAAGACCCCATACTTAGAGGAGAAAGTCGGCTTGCGTTCCTGCCTTAACCACAGCACAGTTTTTCCTCTTACACTGCAGGGTGTTAGAAGAAGTTAAGCCCCGATAGCGTACCTAGAGCGTTCTTTGGGAGAGGCAGTTGGCTACACGGAGAACTCCGTGCCAAGGAAAGGTTATTCAGGGAAGGGACCAGTGTGTAGCTAGAGGGTATATTTACTCAGTAGAAATCACAAGGAGGTAGGCTGCGTGTTCCCTGGAAACGGGGACCTGATGGCACAGGCCTTGCCTTCCCATTTTGAATGCTCCATTCATGCTGCCTTGAAACCACCTAAATAACAGTTTTAGGACGGTTCTCTAGTCACTGTAGGCAGGGCTCTGGGAAGGGAACGAGTGTTCTCTACATCAACAGGGTGCTTTCATAGCCTGGGTGGGAGCTCCTCCTGAGACGCTCTAGAGCTAAAAGGAAACTTGACGTGAGTCCTGTCCTCAAGGTAAAGCCTTGAATAGCCTGCCGAAGCGGAAGCTTGGAGCAGAGTCCTTGAAGCATTAGCTTTAGGTCTGTTTTCTTTTAAGGTTAATAAGCTTTCAGGACACTGAGGACCTCGCGTGAGCACCCTATTCCCTGCAAGAACACCTATTACCGGCAGACTCCACTAGTCTGCTAAGAAACATCCTGGCCCGGAAACCTTTCCCAGTCACTCTGTGTATGCTGAGTGTAGGGCAACACACTGCACTCTTCCTTGGGAGAGCTGGATTTCCTCAGCACTCCAACAGCTCCAGGAAATCTGTTCTCTCACGTCCTACATGTCATGCAAATCTGCCTCATAGCCCTAGGCTGAGCGGCACTGACAAACCAAAACTGCTTTGCATTCCTCGTACAGAGTCATACCTTAAGACCCCATACTTAGAGGAGAAAGTCGGCTTGCGTTCCTGCCTTAACCACAACAAAGTACTCCTCTTACACTGCAGGGTTTTAGAAGAAGCTGAGCCCCGAGAGCGTACCTAGAGCGTTCCTTGGGAGAGGCAGTTGGCTACACGGAGAACTCCGTGCCAAGGTAACGTTATTCAGGGAAGGGACAAGTGTGTAGCTAGAGTGTATATTTACTTGGAGAAATCACAAGGAGGTAGGCTGCGTGTTCGCTGGAAACGGGGACCTGATGGCACAGGCCTTGCTTTCCCATTTTGAATGCTCCATTCATGCTGCCTTGAAACTACCTAAAAAGCAGTTTTAGTAGAGCTAAAAGGAAACTTGATGTGAGTCCTGTCCTCAAGGTAAAGCCTTGAATAGCCTGCCGTAGCGGAAGCTTGGAGCAGAGTCCTTGAAGCATTAGCTTTAGGTCTGTTTTCTTTTAAGGTTAGTAAGCTTTCAGGACACCGAGGACCTCGCGTGGGCACCCTATTCCCTGCAAGAACACCTAGTACCGGCAGGCTCCACTAGGCTGCTAAGAAACATCCAGGCCCGGAAACCTTTCCCAGTCACTCTGTGTATGCTGAGTGTAGGGCAACACACTGCACTCTTCCTTGGGAGAGCTGGATTTCCTCAGCACTCCTACAGCTCCAGGAAATCTGTTCTCTCACGTCCTACATGTCATGCAAATCTGCCTCATAGCCCTAGGCTGAGCAGCACTGAGAAACCAAATCTGCTTTGCATTCCTCGTACAGAGTCACACCTTAAGACCCCATACTTAGAGAAGAAAGTCGGCTTGCGTTCCTGCCTTAACCACAGCAAAGTCATCCTCTTACACTGCAGGGTTTTAGAAGAAGCTGAGCCCCTATAGCGTACCTAGAGCGTTCCTTGGGAGAGGCAGTTGGCTACACGGAGAACTCCGTGCCAAGGAAAGGTTATTCAGGGAAGGGACCAGTGTGTAACTAGAGGGTATATTTACTAAGTAGAAATCACAAGTAGGTAGGCTGCGTGTTCCCTGGAAACGGGGACCTGATGGCACAGGCCTTGCCTTCCCATTTTGAATGCTCCATTCATGCTGCCTTGAAACTACCTAAATAACAGTTTTAGGACGGTTCTCTAGTCACTGTAGGCAGGGCTCTGGGAAGGGTAAGAGTGTTCTCTACATCAACAGGGTGCTTTCATAGCCTGGGTGGGAGCTCCTCCTGAGACGCTCTAGAGCTAAAAGGAAACTTAACGTGAGTCATGTCCTCAAGGTAAAGCCTTGAATAGCCTGCCGTAGCGGAAGCTTGGAGCAGAGTCCTTGAAGCATTAGCTTTAGGTCTGTTTTCTTTTAAGGTTAGTAAGCTTTCAGGACACCGAGGACCTCGCGTGGGCACCCTATTCCCTGCAAGAACACCTAGTACCGGCAGGCTCCACTAGGCTGCTAAGAAACATCGAGGCCCGGAAACCTTTCCCAGTCACTCTGTGTATGCTGAGTGTAGGGCATCACACTGCACGCTTCCTTGGGAGAGCTGGATTTCCTCAGCACTCCAACAGCTCCAGGAAATCTGTTCTCTCAGGTCCTACATGTCAGACAAATCTGCCTCATAGCCCTAGGCTGAGGGGCACTGACAAACCAAAACTGCTTTGCATTCCTCGTACAGAGTCATACCTTAAGACCCCATACTTAGAGGAGAAAGTCGGCTTGCGTTCCTGCCTTAACCACAGCACAGTCCTCCTCTTACACTGCAGGGTTTTAGAAGAAGCTAAGCCCCGATAGCGTACCTAGACCGTTCCTTGGGAGAGGCAGTTGGCTACACGGAGAATTCCGTGCCAAGAAAACGTTATTCAGGGAAGGGACCAGTGTGTAACTGGAGTGTATATTTACTTGGAGAAATCACAAGGAGGTAGGCTGCGTGTTCGCTGAAAACGCGGACCTGATGGCACAGGCCTTGCTTTCCCATTTTGAATGCTCCATTCATGCTGCCTTCAAACTAACTAAATAACAGTTTTAGGACGGTTCTCTAGTCACTGTAGGCAGGGCTCTGGGAAGGGAACGAGTGTTCTCTCCATCAACAGGGTGCTTTCATAGCCTGGGTGGGAGCTCCTCCTGAGACGCTCTAGAGCTAAAAGGAAACTTGACGTGAGTCCTTTCCTCAAGGTAAAGCCTTGAATAGCCTGCCGAAGGGGAAGCTTGGAGCAGAGTCCTTGAAGCATTAGCTTTAGGTCTGTTTTCTTTTACACTTAGTAAGCTTTCAGGACACCGAGGACCTCGCGTGAGCACCCTATTCCCTGCAAGAACACCTAGTACCGGCAGGCTCCACTAGGCTGCTAAGAAACATCCAGGCCCGGAAACCTTTCCCAGTCACTCTGTGTATGCTGAGTGTAGGGCAACACACTGCATTCTTCCTTGGGAGAGCTGGATTTCCTCAGCACTCCAACAGCTCCAGGAAATCTGTTCTCTCACGTCCTACACGTCATGCAAATCTGCCTCATAGCCCTAGGCTGAGCGGCACTGACAAACCAAAACTGCTTTGCATTCCTCGTACAGAGTCATACCTTAAGACCCCATACTTACAGGAGAAAGTTGGCTTGCGTTCCTGCCTTAACCACAGCACAGTTTTTCCTCTTACACTGCAGGGTGTTAGAAGAAGTTAAGCCCCGATAGCGTACCTAGAGCGTTCTTTGGGAGAGGCAGTTGGCTACACGGAGAACTCCGTGCCAAGGAAAGGTTATTCAGGGAAGGGATCAGTGTGTAGCTAGAGGGTATATTTACTCAGTAGAAATCTCAAGGAGGTAGGCTGCGTGTTCGCTGGAAACGGGGACCTGATGGCACAGGCCTTGCCTTCCAATTTTCAATGATCCATTCATGCTGCCTTGAAACTACCTAAAAAACAGTTTTAGGACGGTTCTCTAGTCACTGTAGGCAGGGCTCTGGGAAGGGTAAGAGTGTTCTCTACATCAACAGGGTGCTTTCATAGCCTGGGTGGGAGCTCCTCCTGAGACGCTCTAGAGCTAAAAGGAAACTTAACGTGAGTCATGTCCTCAAGGTAAAGCCTTGAATAGCCTGCCGTAGCGGAAGCTTGGAGCAGAGTCCTTGAAGCATTAGCTTTAGGTCTGTTTTCTTTTAAGGTTAGTAAGCTTTCAGGACACCGAGGACCTCGCGTGGGCACCCTATTCCCTGCAAGAACACCTAGTACCGGCAGTCTCCACTAGGCTGCTAAGAAACATCGAGGCCCGGAAACCTTTCCCAGTCACTCTGTGTATGCTGAGTGTAGGGCATCACACTGCACGCTTCCTTGGGAGAGCTGGATTTCCTCAGCACTCCAACAGCTCCAGGAAATCTGTTCTCTCACGTCCTACATGTCAGACAAATCTGCCTCATAGCCCTAGGCTGAGGGGCACTGACAAACCAAAACTGCTTTGCATTCCTCGTACAGAGTCATACCTTAAGACCCCATACTTAGAGGAGAAAGTCGGCTTGCGTTCCTGCCTTAACCACAGCACAGTCCTCCTCTTACACTGCAGGGTTTTAGAAGAAGCTAAGCCCCGATAGCGTACCTAGACCGTTCCTTGGGAGAGGCAGTTGGCTACACGGAGAATTCCGTGCCAAGAAAACGTTATTCAGGGAAGGGACCAGTGTGTAACTGGAGTGTATATTTACTTGGAGAAATCACAAGGAGGTAGGCTGCGTGTTCGCTGGAAACGCGGACCTGATGGCACAGGCCTTGCTTTCCCATTTTGAATGCTCCATTCATGCTGCCTTCAAACTAACTAAATAACAGTTTTAGGACGGTTCTCTAGTCACTGTAGGCAGGGCTCTGGGAAGGGAACGAGTGTTCTCTCCATCAACAGGGTGCTTTCATAGCCTGGGTGGGAGCTCCTCCTGAGACGCTCTAGAGCTAAAAGGAAACTTGACGTGAGTCCTTTCCTCAAGGTAAAGCCTTGAATAGCCTGCCGAAGGGGAAGCTTGGAGCAGAGTCCTTGAAGCATTAGCTTTAGGTCTGTTTTCTTTTACACTTAGTAAGCTTTCAGGACACCGAGGACCTCGCGTGGGCACCCTATTCCCTTCAAGAACACCTAGTACCGGCAGGCTCCACTAGGCTGCTAAGAAACATCCAGGCCCGGAAACCTTTCCCAGTCACTCTGTGTATGCTGAGTGTAGGGCAACACACTGCATTCTTCCTTGGGAGAGCTGGATTTCCTCAGCACTCCAACAGCTCCAGGAAATCTGTTCTCTCACGTCCTACACGTCATGCAAATCTGCCTCATAGCCCTAGGCTGAGCGGCACTGACAAACCAAAACTGCTTTGCATTCCTCGTACAGAGTCATACCTTAAGACCCCATACTTAGAGGAGAAAGTCGGCTTGCGTTCCTGCCTTAACCACAGCACAGTTTTTCCTCTTACACTGCAGGGTGTTAGAAGAAGCTAAGCCCCGATAGCGTACCTAGAGCGTTCCTTGGGAGAGGCAGTTGGCTACTCGGAGAACTCCGTGCCAAGGTAACGTTATTCAGGGAAGGGACCAGTGTGTAGCTAGAGTGTATATTTACTTGGAGAAATCACAAGGAGGTAAGCTGCGTGTTCGCTGGAAACGGGGACCTGATGGCACAGGCCTTGCTTTCTCATTTTCAATGCTCCATTCATGCTGCCTTGAAGCTACCTAAAAAACAGTTTTAGGACGGTTCTCTAGTCACTGTAGGCAGGGCTCTGGGAAGGGAACGAGTGTTCTCTCCATCAACAGGGTGCTTTCATAGCCTGGGTGGGAGCTCCTCCTGAGACGCTCTAGAGCTAAAAGGAAACTTGACGTGAGTCCTGTCCTCAAGGTAAAGCCTTGAATAGCCTGCCGAAGCGGAAGCTTGGAGCAGAGTCCTTGAAGCATTAGCTTTAGGTCTGTTTTCTTTTACACTTAGTAAGCTTTCAGGACACCGAGGACCTCGCGTGAGCACCCTATTCCCTGCAAGAACACCTAGTACCGGCAGGCTCCACTAGGCTGCTAAGAAACATCCAGGCCCGGAAACCTTTCCCAGTCACTCTGTGTATGCTGAGTGTAGGGCAACACACTGCATTCTTCCTTGGGAGAGCTGGATTTCCTCAGCACTCCAACAGCTCCAGGAAATCTGTTCTCTCAAGTCCTACACGTCATGCAAATCTGCCTCATAGCCCTAGGCTGAGCGGCACTGAGAAACCAAAACTGCTTTGCATTCCTCGTACAGAGTCATACCTGAAGACCCCATACTTAGAGGAGAAAGTCGGCTTGCGTTCCTGCCTTAACCACAGCACAGTCTTCCTCTTACACTGCAGGGTGTTAGAAGAAGCTAAGCCCCGATAGCGTACCTAGAGCGTTCCTTGGGCAAGGCAGTTGTCTGCACGGAGAACTCCGTGCCAAGGTAACGTTATTCAGGGAAGGGACCAGTGTGTAGCTAGAGTGTATATTTACTTGGAGAAATCACAAGGAGGTAGGCTGCGTGTTCCCTGGAAACGGGGACCTGATGGCACAGGCCTTGCTTTCCCATTTTGAATGCTCCATTCATGCTGCCTTCAAACTAACTAAATAACAGTTTTAGGACGGTTCTCTAGTCACTGTAGGCAGGGCTCTGGGAAGGGAACGAGTGTTCTCTCCATCAACAGGGTGCTTTCATAGCCTGGGTGGGAGCTCCTCCTGAGACGCTCTAGAGCTAAAAGGAAACTTGACGTGAGTCCTTTCCTCAAGGTAAAGCCTTGAATAGCCTGCCGAAGCGGAAGCTTGGAGCAGAGTCCTTGAAGCATTAGCTTTAGGTCTGTTTTCTTTTACACTTAGTAAGCTTTCAGGACACCGAGGACCTCGCGTGAGCACCCTATTCCCTGCAAGAACACCTAGTACCGGCAGGCTCCACTAGGCTGCTAAGAAACATCCAGGCCCGGAAACCTTTCCCAGTCACTCTGTGTATGCTGAGTGTAGGGCAACACACTGCATTCTTCCTTGGGAGAGCTGGATTTCCTCAGCACTCCAACAGCTCCAGGAAATCTGTTCTCTCACGTCCTACACGTCATGCAAATCTGCCTCATAGCCCTAGGCTGAGCGGCACTGAGAAACCAAAACTGCTTTGCATTCCTCGTACAGAGTCATACCTTAAGACCCCATACTTAGAGGAGAAAGTCGGCTTGCGTTCCTGCCTTAACCACAGCACAGTTTTTCCTCTTACACTGCAGGGTGTTAGAAGAAGTTAAGCCCCGATAGCGTACCTAGAGCGTTCTTTGGGAGAGGCAGTTGGCTACACGGAGAACTCCGTGCCAAGGAAAGGTTATTCAGGGAAGGGACCAGTGTGTAGCTAGAGGGTATATTTACTCAGTAGAAATCTCAAGGAGGTAGGCTTCGTGTTCGCTGGAAACGGGGACCTGATGGCTCAGAACTTGCTTTCCCATTTTCAATGCTCCATTCATGCTGCCTTGAAACTACCTAAAAAACAGTTTTAGGACGGTTCTCTAGTCACTGTAGGCAGGGCTCTGGGAAGGGAACGAGTGTTCTCTCCATCAACAGGGTGCTTTCATAGCCTGGGTGGGAGCTCCTCCTGAGACGCTCTAGAGCTAAAAGGAAACTTGACGTGAGTCCTTTCCTCAAGGTAAAGCCTTTAAAAGCCTGACGAAGCGAAAGCTTGGAACAGAGTCCTTGAAGCATTAGCTTTAGGTCTGTTTTCTTTTAAAGTTAGTAAGCTTTCAGGTCACCGAGGACCTCGAGTGGGCACCCTATTCCCTGCAAGAACACCTAGTACCGGCAGGCTCCACTAGGCTGCTAAGAAACATCCAGGCCCGGAAACCTTTCCCAGTCACTCTGTGTATGCTGAGTGTAGGGCAACACACTGCACTCTTCCTTGGGAGAGCTGGATTTCCTCAGCACTCCAACAGCTCCAGGAAATCTGTTCTCTCACGTCCTACACGTCATGCAAATCTGCCTCATAGCCCTAGGCTGAGAGGCACTGACAAACCAAAACTGCTTTGCATTCCTCGTACAGAGTCATACCTGAAGACCCCATACTTAGAGGAGAAAGTCGGCTTGCGTTCCTGCCTTAACCACAGCACAGTCTTCCTCTTACACTGCAGGGTTTTAGAAGAAGCTAAGCCCCGATAGCGTACCTAGAGATTTCCTTGGGCAAGGCAGTTGGCTACACGGAGAACTCCGTGCCAAGGTAACGTTATTCAGGGAAGGGACCAGTGTGTAGCTAGAGGGTATATTTACTTGAGAAATCACAAGGAGGTAGGCTGCGTGTTCGCTGGAAACGGGGACCTGATGGCACAGGCCTTGCTTTCCCATTTTCAATGATCCATTCATGCTGCCTTGAAACTACCTAAAAAACAGTTTTAGGACGGTTCTCTAGTCACTGTAGGCAGGGCTCTGGGAATGGCCCGAGTGTTCTCTACATCAACAGGGTGCTTTCATAGCCTGGGTGGGAGCTCCTCCTGAGACGCTCTAGAGCAAAAGAAAACGGCGTGAGTCCTTTCCTCAAGGTAAACCCTTGAATAGCCTGCCGTAGCGGAAGCTTGGAGCAGAGTCCTTGAAGCATTAGCTTTAGGTCTGTTTTCTTTTAAGGTTAGTAAGCTTTCAGGACACCGAGGACCTCGCGTGGGCACCCTATTCCCTGCAAGAACACCTAGTACCGGCAGGCTCCACTAGGCTGCTAAGAAACATCCAGGCCCGAAAACCTTTCCCAGTCACTCTGTGTATGCTGAGTGTAGGGCAACACACTGCATTCTTCC
Source organism: Balaenoptera borealis (assembly GCF_965194805.1). Taxonomy (NCBI): domain Eukaryota; kingdom Metazoa; phylum Chordata; class Mammalia; order Artiodactyla; family Balaenopteridae; genus Balaenoptera; species Balaenoptera borealis. The sequence goes on along the minus strand of NW_028123043.1, from coordinate 85,166 downwards.
TTGGGAGAGCTGGATTTCCTCAGCACTCCAACAGCTCCAGGAAATCTGTTCTCTCACGTCCTACACATCATGCAAATCTGCCTCATAGCCCTAGGCTGAGCGGCACTGAGAAACCAAAACTGCTTTGCATTCCTCGTACAGAGTCATACCTGAAGACCCCATACTTAGAGGAGAAAGTCGGCTTGCGTTCCTGCCTTAACCACAGCACAGTCTTCCTCTTACACTGCAGGGTGTTAGAAGAAGCTAAGCCCCGATAGCGTACCTAGAGCGTTCCTTGGGCAAGGCAGTTGGCTACACGGAGAACTCCGTGCCAAGGTAATGTTATTCAGGGAAGGGACCAGTGTGTAGCTAGAGTGTATATTTACTTGGAGAAATCACAAGGAGGTAGGCTGCGTGTTCCCTGGAAACGGGGACCTGATGGCACAGGCCTTGCTTTCTCATTTTCAATGCTCCATTCATGCTGCCTTGAAGCTACCTAAAAAACAGTTTTAGGACGGTTCTCTAGTCACTGTAGGCAGGGCTCTGGGAAGGGAACGAGTGTTCTCTCCATCAACAGGGTGCTTTCATAGCCTGGGTGGGAGCTCCTCCTGAGACGCTCTAGAGCTAAAAGGAAACTTGACGTGAGTCCTGTCCTCAAGGTAAAGCCTTGAATAGCCTGCCGAAGCGGAAGCTTGGAGCAGAGTCCTTGAAGCATTAGCTTTAGGTCTGTTTTCTTTTACACTTAGTAAGCTTTCAGGACACCGAGGACCTCGCGTGAGCACCCTATTCCCTGCAAGAACACCTAGTACCGGCAGGCTCCACTAGGCTGCTAAGAAACATCCAGGCCCGGAAACCTTTCCCAGTCACTCTGTGTATGCTGAGTGTAGGGCAACACACTGCATTCTTCCTTGGGAGAGCTGGATTTCCTCAGCACTCCAACAGCTCCAGGAAATCTGTTCTCTCAAGTCCTACACGTCATGCAAATCTGCCTCATAGCCCTAGGCTGAGCGGCACTGAGAAACCAAAACTGCTTTGCATTCCTCGTACAGAGTCATACCTGAAGACCCCATACTTAGAGGAGAAAGTCGGCTTGCGTTCCTGCCTTAACCACAGCACAGTCTTCCTCTTACACTGCAGGGTGTTAGAAGAAGCTAAGCCCCGATAGCGTACCTAGAGCGTTCCTTGGGCAAGGCAGTTGTCTGCACGGAGAACTCCGTGCCAAGGTAACGTTATTCAGGGAAGGGACCAGTGTGTAGCTAGAGTGTATATTTACTTGGAGAAATCACAAGGAGGTAGGCTGCGTGTTCCCTGGAAACGGGGACCTGATGGCACAGGCCTTGCTTTCCCATTTTGAATGCTCCATTCATGCTGCCTTCAAACTAACTAAATAACAGTTTTAGGACGGTTCTCTAGTCACTGTAGGCAGGGCTCTGGGAAGGGAACGAGTGTTCTCTCCATCAACAGGGTGCTTTCATAGCCTGGGTGGGAGCTCCTCCTGAGACGCTCTAGAGCTAAAAGGAAACTTGACGTGAGTCCTTTCCTCAAGGTAAAGCCTTGAATAGCCTGCCGAAGCGGAAGCTTGGAGCAGAGTCCTTGAAGCATTAGCTTTAGGTCTGTTTTCTTTTACACTTAGTAAGCTTTCAGGACACCGAGGACCTCGCGTGAGCACCCTATTCCCTGCAAGAACACCTAGTACCGGCAGGCTCCACTAGGCTGCTAAGAAACATCCAGGCCCGGAAACCTTTCCCAGTCACTCTGTGTATGCTGAGTGTAGGGCAACACACTGCATTCTTCCTTGGGAGAGCTGGATTTCCTCAGCACTCCAACAGCTCCAGGAAATCTGTTCTCTCACGTCCTACACGTCATGCAAATCTGCCTCATAGCCCTAGGCTGAGCGGCACTGAGAAACCAAAACTGCTTTGCATTCCTCGTACAGAGTCATACCTTAAGACCCCATACTTAGAGGAGAAAGTCGGCTTGCGTTCCTGCCTTAACCACAGCACAGTTTTTCCTCTTACACTGCAGGGTGTTAGAAGAAGTTAAGCCCCGATAGCGTACCTAGAGCGTTCTTTGGGAGAGGCAGTTGGCTACACGGAGAACTCCGTGCCAAGGAAAGGTTATTCAGGGAAGGGACCAGTGTGTAGCTAGAGGGTATATTTACTCAGTAGAAATCTCAAGGAGGTAGGCTTCGTGTTCGCTGGAAACGGGGACCTGATGGCTCAGAACTTGCTTTCCCATTTTCAATGCTCCATTCATGCTGCCTTGAAACTACCTAAAAAACAGTTTTAGGACGGTTCTCTAGTCACTGTAGGCAGGGCTCTGGGAAGGGAACGAGTGTTCTCTCCATCAACAGGGTGCTTTCATAGCCTGGGTGGGAGCTCCTCCTGAGACGCTCTAGAGCTAAAAGGAAACTTGACGTGAGTCCTTTCCTCAAGGTAAAGCCTTTAAAAGCCTGACGAAGCGAAAGCTTGGAACAGAGTCCTTGAAGCATTAGCTTTAGGTCTGTTTTCTTTTAAAGTTAGTAAGCTTTCAGGTCACCGAGGACCTCGAGTGGGCACCCTATTCCCTGCAAGAACACCTAGTACCGGCAGGCTCCACTAGGCTGCTAAGAAACATCCAGGCCCGGAAACCTTTCCCAGTCACTCTGTGTATGCTGAGTGTAGGGCAACACACTGCACTCTTCCTTGGGAGAGCTGGATTTCCTCAGCACTCCAACAGCTCCAGGAAATCTGTTCTCTCACGTCCTACACGTCATGCAAATCTGCCTCATAGCCCTAGGCTGAGAGGCACTGACAAACCAAAACTGCTTTGCATTCCTCGTACAGAGTCATACCTGAAGACCCCATACTTAGAGGAGAAAGTCGGCTTGCGTTCCTGCCTTAACCACAGCACAGTCTTCCTCTTACACTGCAGGGTTTTAGAAGAAGCTAAGCCCCGATAGCGTACCTAGAGATTTCCTTGGGCAAGGCAGTTGGCTACACGGAGAACTCCGTGCCAAGGTAACGTTATTCAGGGAAGGGACCAGTGTGTAGCTAGAGTGTATATTTACTTGAGAAATCACAAGGAGGTAGGCTGCGTGTTCGCTGGAAACGGGGACCTGATGGCACAGGCCTTGCTTTCCCATTTTCAATGATCCATTCATGCTGCCTTGAAACTACCTAAAAAACAGTTTTAGGACGGTTCTCTAGTCACTGTAGGCAGGGCTCTGGGAATGGCCCGAGTGTTCTCTACATCAACAGGGTGCTTTCATAGCCTGGGTGGGAGCTCCTCCTGAGACGCTCTAGAGCAAAAGAAAACGGCGTGAGTCCTTTCCTCAAGGTAAACCCTTGAATAGCCTGCCGTAGCGGAAGCTTGGAGCAGAGTCCTTGAAGCATTAGCTTTAGGTCTGTTTTCTTTTAAGGTTAGTAAGCTTTCAGGACACCGAGGACCTCGCGTGGGCACCCTATTCCCTGCAAGAACACCTAGTACCGGCAGGCTCCACTAGGCTGCTAAGAAACATCCAGGCCCGAAAACCTTTCCCAGTCACTCTGTGTATGCTGAGTGTAGGGCAACACACTGCATTCTTCCTTGGGAGAGCTGGATTTCCTCAGCACTCCAACAGCTCCAGGAAATCTGTTCTCTCACGTCCTACACATCATGCAAATCTGCCTCATAGCCCTAGGCTGAGCGGCACTGAGAAACCAAAACTGCTTTGCATTCCTCGTACAGAGTCATACCTGAAGACCCCATACTTAGAGGAGAAAGTCGGCTTGCGTTCCTGCCTTAACCACAGCACAGTCTTCCTCTTACACTGCAGGGTGTTAGAAGAAGCTAAGCCCCGATAGCGTACCTAGAGCGTTCCTTGGGCAAGGCAGTTGGCTACACGGAGAACTCCGTGCCAAGGTAATGTTATTCAGGGAAGGGACCAGTGTGTAGCTAGAGTGTATATTTACTTGGAGAAATCACAAGGAGGTAGGCTGCGTGTTCCCTGGAAACGGGGACCTGATGGCACAGGCCTTGCTTTCCCATTTTCAATGCTCCATTCATGCTGCCTTGAAACTACCTAAAAAACAGTTTTAGGACGGTTCTCTAGTCACTGTAGGCAGGGCTCTGGGAAGGGAACGAGTGTTCTCTCCATCAACAGGGTGCTTTCATAGCCTGGGTGGGAGCTCCTCCTGAGACGCTCTAGAGCTAAAAGGAAACTTGACGTGAGTCCTTTCCTCAAGGTAAAGCCTTGAATAGCCTGCCGAAGCGGAAGCTTGGAGCAGAGTCCTTGAAGCATTAGCTTTAGGTCTGTTTTCTTTTACACTTAGTAAGCTTTCAGGACACCGAGGACCTCGCGTGAGCACCCTATTCCCTGCAAGAACACCTAGTACCGGCAGGCTCCACTAGGCTGCTAAGAAACATCCAGGCCCGGAAACCTTTCCCAGTCACTCTGTGTATGCTGAGTGTAGGACAACACACTGCACTCTTCCTTGGGAGAGCTGGATTTCCTCAGCACTCCAACAGCTCCAGGAAATCTGTTCTCTCACGTCCTACACGTCATGCAAATCTGCCTCATAGCCCTAGGCTGAGCGGCACTGAGAAACCAAAACTGCTTTGCATTCCTCGTACAGAGTCATACCTTAAGACCCCATACTTAGAGGAGAAAGTCGGCTTGCGTTCCTGCCTTAACCACAGCACAGTTTTTCCTCTTACACTGCAGGGTGTTAGAAGAAGTTAAGCCCCGATAGCGTACCTAGAGCGTTCTTTGGGAGAGGCAGTTGGCTACACGGAGAACTCCGTGCCAAGGAAAGGTTATTCAGGGAAGGGACCAGTGTGTAGCTAGAGGGTATATTTACTCAGTAGAAATCTCAAGGAGGTAGGCTTCGTGTTCGCTGGAAACGGGGACCTGATGGCTCAGAACTTGCTTTCCCATTTTCAATGCTCCATTCATGCTGCCTTGAAACTACCTAAAAAACAGTTTTAGGACGGTTCTCTAGTCACTGTAGGCAGGGCTCTGGGAAGGGAACGAGTGTTCTCTCCATCAACAGGGTGCTTTCATAGCCTGGGTGGGAGCTCCTCCTGAGACGCTCTAGAGCTAAAAGGAAACTTGACGTGAGTCCTTTCCTCAAGGTAAAGCCTTTAAAAGCCTGACGAAGCGAAAGCTTGGAACAGAGTCCTTGAAGCATTAGCTTTAGGTCTGTTTTCTTTTAAAGTTAGTAAGCTTTCAGGTCACCGAGGACCTCGAGTGGGCACCCTATTCCCTGCAAGAACACCTAGTACCGGCAGGCTCCACTAGGCTGCTAAGAAACATCCAGGCCCGGAAACCTTTCCCAGTCACTCTGTGTATGCTGAGTGTAGGGCAACACACTGCACTCTTCCTTGGGAGAGCTGGATTTCCTCAGCACTCCTACAGCTCCAGGAAATCTGTTCTCTCACGTCCTACATGTCATGCAAATCTGCCTCATAGCCCTAGGCTGAGCAGCACTGAGAAACCAAATCTGCTTTGCATTCCTCGTACAGAGTCACACCTTAAGACCCCATACTTAGAGAAGAAAGTCGGCTTGCGTTCCTGCCTTAACCACAGCAAAGTCATCCTCTTACACTGCAGGGTTTTAGAAGAAGCTGAGCCCCTATAGCGTACCTAGAGCGTTCCTTGGGAGAGGCAGTTGGCTACACGGAGAACTCCGTGCCAAGGAAAGGTTATTCAGGGAAGGGACCAGTGTGTAACTAGAGGGTATATTTACTAAGTAGAAATCACAAGTAGGTAGGCTGCGTGTTCCCTGGAAACGGGGACCTGATGGCACAGGCCTTGCCTTCCCATTTTGAATGCTCCATTCATGCTGCCTTGAAACTACCTAAATAACAGTTTTAGGACGGTTCTCTAGTCACTGTAGGCAGGGCTCTGGGAAGGGTAAGAGTGTTCTCTACATCAACAGGGTGCTTTCATAGCCTGGGTGGGAGCTCCTCCTGAGACGCTCTAGAGCTAAAAGGAAACTTAACGTGAGTCATGTCCTCAAGGTAAAGCCTTGAATAGCCTGCCGTAGCGGAAGCTTGGAGCAGAGTCCTTGAAGCATTAGCTTTAGGTCTGTTTTCTTTTAAGGTTAGTAAGCTTTCAGGACACCGAGGACCTCGCGTGGGCACCCTATTCCCTGCAAGAACACCTAGTACCGGCAGGCTCCACTAGGCTGCTAAGAAACATCGAGGCCCGGAAACCTTTCCCAGTCACTCTGTGTATGCTGAGTGTAGGGCATCACACTGCACGCTTCCTTGGGAGAGCTGGATTTCCTCAGCACTCCAACAGCTCCAGGAAATCTGTTCTCTCAGGTCCTACATGTCAGACAAATCTGCCTCATAGCCCTAGGCTGAGGGGCACTGACAAACCAAAACTGCTTTGCATTCCTCGTACAGAGTCATACCTTAAGACCCCATACTTAGAGGAGAAAGTCGGCTTGCGTTCCTGCCTTAACCACAGCACAGTCCTCCTCTTACACTGCAGGGTTTTAGAAGAAGCTAAGCCCCGATAGCGTACCTAGACCGTTCCTTGGGAGAGGCAGTTGGCTACACGGAGAATTCCGTGCCAAGAAAACGTTATTCAGGGAAGGGACCAGTGTGTAACTGGAGTGTATATTTACTTGGAGAAATCACAAGGAGGTAGGCTGCGTGTTCGCTGGAAACGCGGACCTGATGGCACAGGCCTTGCTTTCCCATTTTGAATGCTCCATTCATGCTGCCTTCAAACTAACTAAATAACAGTTTTAGGACGGTTCTCTAGTCACTGTAGGCAGGGCTCTGGGAAGGGAACGAGTGTTCTCTCCATCAACAGGGTGCTTTCATAGCCTGGGTGGGAGCTCCTCCTGAGACGCTCTAGAGCTAAAAGGAAACTTGACGTGAGTCCTTTCCTCAAGGTAAAGCCTTGAATAGCCTGCCGAAGGGGAAGCTTGGAGCAGAGTCCTTGAAGCATTAGCTTTAGGTCTGTTTTCTTTTACACTTAGTAAGCTTTCAGGACACCGAGGACCTCGCGTGAGCACCCTATTCCCTGCAAGAACACCTAGTACCGGCAGGCTCCACTAGGCTGCTAAGAAACATCCAGGCCCGGAAACCTTTCCCAGTCACTCTGTGTATGCTGAGTGTAGGGCAACACACTGCATTCTTCCTTGGGAGAGCTGGATTTCCTCAGCACTCCAACAGCTCCAGGAAATCTGTTCTCTCACGTCCTACACGTCATGCAAATCTGCCTCATAGCCCTAGGCTGAGCGGCACTGACAAACCAAAACTGCTTTGCATTCCTCGTACAGAGTCATACCTTAAGACCCCATACTTAGAGGAGAAAGTCGGCTTGCGTTCCTGCCTTAACCACAGCACAGTTTTTCCTCTTACACTGCAGGGTGTTAGAAGAAGTTAAGCCCCGATAGCGTACCTAGAGCGTTCTTTGGGAGAGGCAGTTGGCTACACGGAGAACTCCGTGCCAAGGAAAGGTTATTCAGGGAAGGGACCAGTGTGTAGCTAGAGGGTATATTTACTCAGTAGAAATCTCAAGGAGGTAGGCTTCGTGTTCGCTGGAAACGGGGACCTGATGGCTCAGAACTTGCTTTCCCATTTTCAATGCTCCATTCATGCTGCCTTGAAACTACCTAAAAAACAGTTTTAGGACGGTTCTCTAGTCACCGTAGGCAGGGCTCTGGGAAGGGAACGAGTGTTCTCCCCATCAACAAGGTGCTTTCATAGCCTGGGTGGGAGCTCCTCCTGAGACGCTCTAGAGCTAAAAGGAAACTTGACGTGAGTCCTTTCCTCAAGGTAAAGTCTTGAATAGCCTGCCGAAGCGGAAGCTTGGAACAGAGTCCTTGAAGCATTAGCTTTAGGTCTGTTTTCTTTTAAAGTTAGTAAGCTTTCAGGACACCGAGGACCTCGCGTGAGCACCCTATTCCCTGCAAGAACACCTAGTACCGGCAGGCTCCACTAGGCTGCTAAGAAACATCCAGGCCCGGAAACCTTTCCCAGTCACTCTGTGTATGCTGAGTGTAGGGCAACACACTGCATTCTTCCTTGGGAGAGCTGGATTTCCTCAGCACTCCAACAGCTCCAGGAAATCTGTTCTCTCACGTCCTACACGTCATGCAAATCTGCCTCATAGCCCTAGGCTGAGCGGCACTGAGAAACCAAAACTGCTTTGCATTCCTCGTACAGAGTCATACCTTAAGACCCCATACTTAGAGGAGAAAGTCGGCTTGCGTTCCTGCCTTAACCACAGCACAGTTTTTCCTCTTACACTGCAGGGTGTTAGAAGAAGCTAAGCCCCGATAGCGTACCTAGAGCGTTCCTTGGGAGAGGCAGTTGGCTACACGGAGAACTCCGTGCCAAGGTAACGTTATTCAGGGAAGGGACCAGTGTGTAGCTAGAGTGTATATTTACTTGGAGAAATCACAAGGAGGTAAGCTGCGTGTTCGCTGGAAACGGGGACCTGATGGCACAGGCCTTGCTTTCTCATTTTCAATGCTCCATTCATGCTGCCTTGAAGCTACCTAAAAAACAGTTTTAGGACGGTTCTCTAGTCACTGTAGGCAGGGCTCTGGGAAGGGAACGAGTGTTCTCTCCATCAACAGGGTGCTTTCATAGCCTGGGTGGGAGCTCCTCCTGAGACGCTCTAGAGCTAAAAGGAAACTTGACGTGAGTCCTTTCCTCAAGGTAAAGCCTTGAATAGCCTGCCGAAGCGGAAGCTTGGAGCAGAGTCCTTGAAGCATTAGCTTTAGGTCTGTTTTCTTTTACACTTAGTAAGCTTTCAGGACACCGAGGACCTCGCGTGAGCACCCTATTCCCTGCAAGAACACCTAGTACCGGCAGGCTCCACTAGGCTGCTAAGAAACATCCAGGCCCGGAAACCTTTCCCAGTCACTCTGTGTATGCTGAGTGTAGGGCAACACACTGCATTCTTCCTTGGGAGAGCTGGATTTCCTCAGCACTCCAACAGCTCCAGGAAATCTGTTCTCTCACGTCCTACACGTCATGCAAATCTGCCTCATAGCCCTAGGCTGAGCGGCACTGACAAACCAAAACTGCTTTGCATTCCTCGTACAGAGTCATACCTTAAGACCCCATACTTACAGGAGAAAGTTGGCTTGCGTTCCTGCCTTAACCACAGCACAGTTTTTCCTCTTACACTGCAGGGTGTTAGAAGAAGTTAAGCCCCGATAGCGTACCTAGAGCGTTCTTTGGGAGAGGCAGTTGGCTACACGGAGAACTCCGTGCCAAGGAAAGGTTATTCAGGGAAGGGACCAGTGTGTAGCTAGAGGGTATATTTACTCAGTAGAAATCTCAAGGAGGTAGGCTTCGTGTTCGCTGGAAACGGGGACCTGATGGCTCAGAACTTGCTTTCCCATTTTCAATGCTCCATTCATGCTGCCTTGAAACTACCTAAAAAACAGTTTTAGGACGGTTCTCTAGTCACTGTAGGCAGGGCTCTGGGAAGGGAAGGAGTGTTCTCCCCATCAACAGGGTGCTTTCATAGCCTGGGTGGGAGCTCCTCCTGAGACGCTCTAGAGCTAAAAGGAAACTTGACGTGAGTCCTTTCCTCAAGGTAAAGTCTTGAATAGCCTGCCGAAGCGGAAGCTTGGAACAGAGTCCTTGAAGCATTAGCTTTAGGTCTGTTTTCTTTTAAAGTTAGTAAGCTTTCAGGACACCGAGGACCTCGCGTGAGCACCCTATTCCCTGCAAGAACACCTAGTACCGGCAGGCTCCACTAGGCTGCTAAGAAACATCCAGGCCCGGAAACCTTTCCCAGTCACTCTGTGTATGCTGAGTGTAGGGCAACACACTGCATTCTTCCTTGGGAGAGCTGGATTTCCTCAGCACTCCAACAGCTCCAGGAAATCTGTTCTCTCACGTCCTACACGTCATGCAAATCTGCCTCATAGCCCTAGGCTGAGCGGCACTAAGATACCAAAACTGCTTTGCATTCCTCGTACAGAGTCATACCTTAAGACCCCATACTTACAGGAGAAAGTCGGCTTGCGTTCCTGCCTTAACCACAGCACAGTTTTTCCTCTTACACTGCAGGGTGTTAGAAGAAGCTAAGCCCCGATAGCGTACCTAGAGCGTTCCTTGGGAGAGGCAGTTGGCTACACGGAGAACTCCGTGCCAAGGTAACGTTATTCAGGGAAGGGACCAGTGTGTAGCTAGAGTGTATATTTACTTGGAGAAATCACAAGGAGGTAAGCTGCGTGTTCGCTGGAAACGGGGACCTGATGGCACAGGCCTTGCTTTCTCATTTTCAATGCTCCATTCATGCTGCCTTGAAGCTACCTAAAAAACAGTTTTAGGACGGTTCTCTAGTCACTGTAGGCAGGGCTCTGGGAAGGGAACGAGTGTTCTCCCCATCAACAGGGTGCTTTCATAGCCTGGGTGGGAGCTCCTCCTGAGACGCTCTAGAGCTAAAAGGAAACTTGACGTGAGTCCTTTCCTCAAGGTAAAGCCTTGAATAGCCTGCCGAAGCGGAAGCTTGGAGCAGAGTCCTTGAAGCATTAGCTTTAGGTCTGTTTTCTTTTACACTTAGTAAGCTTTCAGGACACCGAGGACCTCGCGTGAGCACCCTATTCCCTGCAATAACACCTAGTACCGGCAGGCTCCACTAGGCTGCTAAGAAACATCCAGGCCCGGAAACCTTTCCCAGTCACTCTGTGTATGCTGAGTGTAGGGCAACACACTGCATTCTTCCTTGGGAGAGCTGGATTTCCTCAGCACTCCAACAGCTCCAGGAAATCTGTTCTCTCAAGTCCTACACGTCATGCAAATCTGCCTCATAGCCCTAGGCTGAGCGGCACTGAGAAACCAAAACTGCTTTGCATTCCTCGTACAGAGTCATACCTGAAGACCCCATACTTAGAGGAGAAAGTCGGCTTGCGTTCCTGCCTTAACCACAGCACAGTCTTCCTCTTACACTGCAGGGTGTTAGAAGAAGCTAAGCCCCGATAGCGTACCTAGAGCGTTCCTTGGGCAAGGCAGTTGTCTGCACGGAGAACTCCGTGCCAAGGTAACGTTATTCAGGGAAGGGACCAGTGTGTAGCTAGAGTGTATATTTACTTGGAGAAATCACAAGGAGGTAGGCTGCGTGTTCCCTGGAAACGGGGACCTGATGGCACAGGCCTTGCTTTCCCATTTTCAATGCTCCATTCATGCTGCCTTGAAACTACCTAAAAAACAGTTTTAGGACGGTTCTCTAGTCACTGTAGGCAGGGCTCTGGGAAGGGAACGAGTGTTCTCTCCATCAACAGGGTGCTTTCATAGCCTGGGTGGGAGCTCCTCCTGAGACGCTCTAGAGCTAAAAGGAAACTTGACGTGAGTCCTTTCCTCAAGGTAAAGCCTTGAATAGCCTGCCGAAGCGGAAGCTTGGAGCAGAGTCCTTGAAGCATTAGCTTTAGGTCTGTTTTCTTTTACACTTAGTAAGCTTTCAGGACACCGAGGACCTCGCGTGAGCACCCTATTCCCTGCAAGAACACCTAGTACCGGCAGGCTCCACTAGGCTGCTAAGAAACATCCAGGCCCGGAAACCTTTCCCAGTCACTCTGTGTATGCTGAGTGTAGGGCAACACACTGCATTCTTCCTTGGGAGAGCTGGATTTCCTCAGCACTCCAACAGCTCCAGGAAATCTGTTCTCTCACGTCCTACATGTCATGCAAATCTGCCTCATAGCCCTAGGCTGAGCGGCACTGAGAAACCAAAACTGCTTTGCATTCCTCGTACAGAGTCATACCTTAAGACCCCATACTTAAAGGAGAAAGTCGGCTTGCGTTCCTGCCTTAACCACAGCACAGTTTTTCCTCTTACACTGCAGGGTGTTAGAAGAAGTTAAGCCCCGATAGCGTACCTAGAGCGTTCTTTGGGAGAGGCAGTTGGCTACACGGAGAACTCCGTGCCAAGGAAAGGTTATTCAGGGAAGGGACCAGTGTGTAGCTAGAGGGTATATTTACTCAGTAGAAATCTCAAGGAGGTAGGCTTCGTGTTCGCTGGAAACGGGGACCTGATGGCTCAGAACTTGCTTTCCCATTTTCAATGCTCCATTCATGCTGCCTTGAAACTACCTAAAAAACAGTTTTAGGACGGTTCTCTAGTCACTGTAGGCAGGGCTCTGGGAAGGGAACGAGTGTTCTCTCCATCAACAGGGTGCTTTCAAAGCCTGGGTGGGAGCTCCTCCTGAGACGCTCTAGAGCTAAAAGGAAACTTGACGTGAGTCCTTTCCTCAAGGTAAAGCCTTTAAAAGCCTGACGAAGCGAAAGCTTGGAACAGAGTCCTTGAAGCATTAGCTTTAGGTCTGTTTTCTTTTAAAGTTAGTAAGCTTTCAGGTCACCGAGGACCTCGAGTGGGCACCCTATTCCCTGCAAGAACACCTAGTACCGGCAGGCTCCACTAGGCTGCTAAGAAACATCCAGGCCCGGAAACCTTTCCCAGTCACTCTGTGTATGCTGAGTGTAGGGCAACACACTGCACTCTTCCTTGGGAGAGCTGGATTTCCTCAGCACTCCAACAGCTCCAGGAAATCTGTTCTCTCACGTCCTACACGTCATGCAAATCTGCCTCATAGCCCTAGGCTGAGAGGCACTGACAAACCAAAACTGCTTTGCATTCCTCGTACAGAGTCATACCTGAAGACCCCATACTTAGAGGAGAAAGTCGGCTTGCGTTCCTGCCTTAACCACAGCACAGTCTTCCTCTTACACTGCAGGGTTTTAGAAGAAGCTAAGCCCCGATAGCGTACCTAGAGCGTTCCTTGGGCAAGGCAGTTGTCTGCACGGAGAACTCCGTGCCAAGGTAACGTTATTCAGGGAAGGGACCAGTGTGTAGCTAGAGTGTATATTTACTTGAGAAATCACAAGGAGGTAGGCTGCGTGTTCGCTGGAAACGGAGACCTGATGGCACAGGCCTTGCTTTCCCATTTTCAATGATCCATTCATGCTGCCTTGAAACTACCTAAAAAACAGTTTTAGGACGGTTCTCTAGTCACTGTAGGCAGGGCTCTGGGAATGGCCCGAGTGTTCTCTCCATCAACAGGGTGCTTTCATAGCCTGGGTGGGAGCTCCTCCTGAGACGCTCTAGAGCTAAAAGGAAACTTGACGTGAGTCCTTTCCTCAAGGTAAAGCCTTGAATAGCCTGCCGAAGCGGAAGCTTGGAGCAGAGTCCTTGAAGCATTAGCTTTAGGTCTGTTTTCTTTTACACTTAGTAAGCTTTCAGGACACCGAGGACCTCGCGTGAGCACCCTATTCCCTGCAAGAACACCTAGTACCGGCAGGCTCCACTAGGCTGCTAAGAAACATCCAGGCCCGGAAACCTTTCCCAGTCACTCTGTGTATGCTGAGTGTAGGACAACACACTGCACTCTTCCTTGGGAGAGCTGGATTTCCTCAGCACTCCAACAGCTCCAGGAAATCTGTTCTCTCACGTCCTACACGTCATGCAAATCTGCCTCATAGCCCTAGGCTGAGCGGCACTGAGAAACCAAAACTGCTTTGCATTCCTCGTACAGAGTCATACCTTAAGACCCCATACTTAGAGGAGAAAGTCGGCTTGCGTTCCTGCCTTAACCACAGCACAGTTTTTCCTCTTACACTGCAGGGTGTTAGAAGAAGTTAAGCCCCGATAGCGTACCTAGAGCGTTCTTTGGGAGAGGCAGTTGGCTACACGGAGAACTCCGTGCCAAGGAAAGGTTATTCAGGGAAGGGACCAGTGTGTAGCTAGAGGGTATATTTACTCAGTAGAAATCTCAAGGAGGTAGGCTTCGTGTTCGCTGGAAACGGGGACCTGATGGCTCAGAACTTGCTTTCCCATTTTCAATGCTCCATTCATGCTGCCTTGAAACTACCTAAAAAACAGTTTTAGGACGGTTCTCTAGTCACTGTAGGCAGGGCTCTGGGAAGGGAACGAGTGTTCTCTCCATCAACAGGGTGCTTTCATAGCCTGGGTGGGAGCTCCTCCTGAGACGCTCTAGAGCTAAAAGGAAACTTGACGTGAGTCCTTTCCTCAAGGTAAAGCCTTTAAAAGCCTGACGAAGCGAAAGCTTGGAACAGAGTCCTTGAAGCATTAGCTTTAGGTCTGTTTTCTTTTAAAGTTAGTAAGCTTTCAGGTCACCGAGGACCTCGAGTGGGCACCCTATTCCCTGCAAGAACACCTAGTACCGGCAGGCTCCACTAGGCTGCTAAGAAACATCCAGGCCCGGAAACCTTTCCCAGTCACTCTGTGTATGCTGAGTGTAGGGCAACACACTGCACTCTTCCTTGGGAGAGCTGGATTTCCTCAGCACTCCTACAGCTCCAGGAAATCTGTTCTCTCACGTCCTACATGTCATGCAAATCTGCCTCATAGCCCTAGGCTGAGCAGCACTGAGAAACCAAATCTGCTTTGCATTCCTCGTACAGAGTCACACCTTAAGACCCCATACTTAGAGAAGAAAGTCGGCTTGCGTTCCTGCCTTAACCACAGCAAAGTCATCCTCTTACACTGCAGGGTTTTAGAAGAAGCTGAGCCCCTATAGCGTACCTAGAGCGTTCCTTGGGAGAGGCAGTTGGCTACACGGAGAACTCCGTGCCAAGGAAAGGTTATTCAGGGAAGGGACCAGTGTGTAACTAGAGGGTATATTTACTAAGTAGAAATCACAAGTAGGTAGGCTGCGTGTTCCCTGGAAACGGGGACCTGATGGCACAGGCCTTGCCTTCCCATTTTGAATGCTCCATTCATGCTGCCTTGAAACTACCTAAATAACAGTTTTAGGACGGTTCTCTAGTCACTGTAGGCAGGGCTCTGGGAAGGGTAAGAGTGTTCTCTACATCAACAGGGTGCTTTCATAGCCTGGGTGGGAGCTCCTCCTGAGACGCTCTAGAGCTAAAAGGAAACTTAACGTGAGTCATGTCCTCAAGGTAAAGCCTTGAATAGCCTGCCGTAGCGGAAGCTTGGAGCAGAGTCCTTGAAGCATTAGCTTTAGGTCTGTTTTCTTTTAAGGTTAGTAAGCTTTCAGGACACCGAGGACCTCGCGTGGGCACCCTATTCCCTGCAAGAACACCTAGTACCGGCAGGCTCCACTAGGCTGCTAAGAAACATCGAGGCCCGGAAACCTTTCCCAGTCACTCTGTGTATGCTGAGTGTAGGGCATCACACTGCACGCTTCCTTGGGAGAGCTGGATTTCCTCAGCACTCCAACAGCTCCAGGAAATCTGTTCTCTCAGGTCCTACATGTCAGACAAATCTGCCTCATAGCCCTAGGCTGAGGGGCACTGACAAACCAAAACTGCTTTGCATTCCTCGTACAGAGTCATACCTTAAGACCCCATACTTAGAGGAGAAAGTCGGCTTGCGTTCCTGCCTTAACCACAGCACAGTCCTCCTCTTACACTGCAGGGTTTTAGAAGAAGCTAAGCCCCGATAGCGTACCTAGACCGTTCCTTGGGAGAGGCAGTTGGCTACACGGAGAATTCCGTGCCAAGAAAACGTTATTCAGGGAAGGGACCAGTGTGTAACTGGAGTGTATATTTACTTGGAGAAATCACAAGGAGGTAGGCTGCGTGTTCGCTGGAAACGCGGACCTGATGGCACAGGCCTTGCTTTCCCATTTTGAATGCTCCATTCATGCTGCCTTCAAACTAACTAAATAACAGTTTTAGGACGGTTCTCTAGTCACTGTAGGCAGGGCTCTGGGAAGGGAACGAGTGTTCTCTCCATCAACAGGGTGCTTTCATAGCCTGGGTGGGAGCTCCTCCTGAGACGCTCTAGAGCTAAAAGGAAACTTGACGTGAGTCCTTTCCTCAAGGTAAAGCCTTGAATAGCCTGCCGAAGGGGAAGCTTGGAGCAGAGTCCTTGAAGCATTAGCTTTAGGTCTGTTTTCTTTTACACTTAGTAAGCTTTCAGGACACCGAGGACCTCGCGTGAGCACCCTATTCCCTGCAAGAACACCTAGTACCGGCAGGCTCCACTAGGCTGCTAAGAAACATCCAGGCCCGGAAACCTTTCCCAGTCACTCTGTGTATGCTGAGTGTAGGGCAACACACTGCACTCTTCCTTGGGAGAGCTGGATTTCCTCAGCACTCCAACAGCTCCAGGAAATCTGTTCTCTCACGTCCTACACGTCATGCAAATCTGCCTCATAGCCCTAGGCTGAGCGGCACTGACAAACCAAAACTGCTTTGCATTCCTCGTACAGAGTCATACCTTAAGACCCCATTGTTAGAGGAGAAAGTCGGCTTGCGTTCCTGCCTTAACCACAGCACAGTTTTTCCTCTTACACTGCAGGGTGTTAGAAGAAGTTAAGCCCCTATAGCGTACCTAGAGCGTTCTTTGGGAGAGGCAGTTGGCTACACGGAGAACTCCGTGCCAAGGAAAGGTTATTCAGGGAAGGGACCAGTGTGTAGCTAGAGGGTATATTTACTCAGTAGAAATCTCAAGGAGGTAGGCTTCGTGTTCGCTGGAAACGGGGACCTGATGGCTCAGAACTTGCTTTCCCATTTTCAATGCTCCATTCATGCTGCCTTGAAACTACCTAAAAAACAGTTTTAGGACGGTTCTCTAGTCACTGTAGGCAGGGCTCTGGGAAGGGAACGAGTGTTCTCCCCATCAACAGGGTGCTTTCATAGCCTGGGTGGGAGCTCCTCCTGAGACGCTCTAGAGCTAAAAGGAAACTTGACGTGAGTCCTTTCCTCAAGGTAAAGCCTTTAAAAGCCTGACGAAGCGAAAGCTTGGAACAGAGTCCTTGAAGCATTAGCTTTAGGTCTGTTTTCTTTTAAAGTTAGTAAGCTTTCAGGTCACCGAGGACCTCGAGTGGGCACCCTATTCCCTGCAAGAACACCTAGTACCGGCAGGCTCCACTAGGCTGCTAAGAAACATCCAGGCCCGGAAACCTTTCCCAGTCACTCTGTGTATGCTGAGTGTAGGGCAACACACTGCACTCTTCCTTGGGAGAGCTGGATTTCCTCAGCACTCCTACAGCTCCAGGAAATCTGTTCTCTCACGTCCTACATGTCATGCAAATCTGCCTCATAGCCCTAGGCTGAGCAGCACTGAGAAACCAAATCTGCTTTGCATTCCTCGTACAGAGTCACACCTTAAGACCCCATACTTAGAGAAGAAAGTCGGCTTGCGTTCCTGCCTTAACCACAGCAAAGTCATCCTCTTACACTGCAGGGTTTTAGAAGAAGCTGAGCCCCTATAGCGTACCTAGAGCGTTCCTTGGGAGAGGCAGTTGGCTACACGGAGAACTCCGTGCCAAGGAAAGGTTATTCAGGGAAGGGACCAGTGTGTAACTAGAGGGTATATTTACTAAGTAGAAATCACAAGTAGGTAGGCTGCGTGTTCCCTGGAAACGGGGACCTGATGGCACAGGCCTTGCCTTCCCATTTTGAATGCTCCATTCATGCTGCCTTGAAACTACCTAAATAACAGTTTTAGGACGGTTCTCTAGTCACTGTAGGCAGGGCTCTGGGAAGGGTAAGAGTGTTCTCTACATCAACAGGGTGCTTTCATAGCCTGGGTGGGAGCTCCTCCTGAGACGCTCTAGAGCTAAAAGGAAACTTAACGTGAGTCATGTCCTCAAGGTAAAGCCTTGAATAGCCTGCCGTAGCGGAAGCTTGGAGCAGAGTCCTTGAAGCATTAGCTTTAGGTCTGTTTTCTTTTAAGGTTAGTAAGCTTTCAGGACACCGAGGACCTCGCGTGGGCACCCTATTCCCTGCAAGAACACCTAGTACCGGCAGGCTCCACTAGGCTGCTAAGAAACATCGAGGCCCGGAAACCTTTCCCAGTCACTCTGTGTATGCTGAGTGTAGGGCATCACACTGCACGCTTCCTTGGGAGAGCTGGATTTCCTCAGCACTCCAACAGCTCCAGGAAATCTGTTCTCTCAGGTCCTACATGTCAGACAAATCTGCCTCATAGCCCTAGGCTGAGGGGCACTGACAAACCAAAACTGCTTTGCATTCCTCGTACAGAGTCATACCTTAAGACCCCATACTTAGAGGAGAAAGTCGGCTTGCGTTCCTGCCTTAACCACAGCACAGTCCTCCTCTTACACTGCAGGGTTTTAGAAGAAGCTAAGCCCCGATAGCGTACCTAGACCGTTCCTTGGGAGAGGCAGTTGGCTACACGGAGAATTCCGTGCCAAGAAAACGTTATTCAGGGAAGGGACCAGTGTGTAACTGGAGTGTATATTTACTTGGAGAAATCACAAGGAGGTAGGCTGCGTGTTCGCTGAAAACGCGGACCTGATGGCACAGGCCTTGCTTTCCCATTTTGAATGCTCCATTCATGCTGCCTTCAAACTAACTAAATAACAGTTTTAGGACGGTTCTCTAGTCACTGTAGGCAGGGCTCTGGGAAGGGAACGAGTGTTCTCTCCATCAACAGGGTGCTTTCATAGCCTGGGTGGGAGCTCCTCCTGAGACGCTCTAGAGCTAAAAGGAAACTTGACGTGAGTCCTTTCCTCAAGGTAAAGCCTTGAATAGCCTGCCGAAGGGGAAGCTTGGAGCAGAGTCCTTGAAGCATTAGCTTTAGGTCTGTTTTCTTTTACACTTAGTAAGCTTTCAGGACACCGAGGACCTCGCGTGAGCACCCTATTCCCTGCAAGAACACCTAGTACCGGCAGGCTCCACTAGGCTGCTAAGAAACATCCAGGCCCGGAAACCTTTCCCAGTCACTCTGTGTATGCTGAGTGTAGGGCAACACACTGCATTCTTCCTTGGGAGAGCTGGATTTCCTCAGCACTCCAACAGCTCCAGGAAATCTGTTCTCTCACGTCCTACACGTCATGCAAATCTGCCTCATAGCCCTAGGCTGAGCGGCACTGACAAACCAAAACTGCTTTGCATTCCTCGTACAGAGTCATACCTTAAGACCCCATACTTACAGGAGAAAGTTGGCTTGCGTTCCTGCCTTAACCACAGCACAGTTTTTCCTCTTACACTGCAGGGTGTTAGAAGAAGTTAAGCCCCGATAGCGTACCTAGAGCGTTCTTTGGGAGAGGCAGTTGGCTACACGGAGAACTCCGTGCCAAGGAAAGGTTATTCAGGGAAGGGATCAGTGTGTAGCTAGAGGGTATATTTACTCAGTAGAAATCTCAAGGAGGTAGGCTGCGTGTTCGCTGGAAACGGGGACCTGATGGCACAGGCCTTGCCTTCCAATTTTCAATGATCCATTCATGCTGCCTTGAAACTACCTAAAAAACAGTTTTAGGACGGTTCTCTAGTCACTGTAGGCAGGGCTCTGGGAAGGGTAAGAGTGTTCTCTACATCAACAGGGTGCTTTCATAGCCTGGGTGGGAGCTCCTCCTGAGACGCTCTAGAGCTAAAAGGAAACTTAACGTGAGTCATGTCCTCAAGGTAAAGCCTTGAATAGCCTGCCGTAGCGGAAGCTTGGAGCAGAGTCCTTGAAGCATTAGCTTTAGGTCTGTTTTCTTTTAAGGTTAGTAAGCTTTCAGGACACCGAGGACCTCGCGTGGGCACCCTATTCCCTGCAAGAACACCTAGTACCGGCAGTCTCCACTAGGCTGCTAAGAAACATCGAGGCCCGGAAACCTTTCCCAGTCACTCTGTGTATGCTGAGTGTAGGGCATCACACTGCACGCTTCCTTGGGAGAGCTGGATTTCCTCAGCACTCCAACAGCTCCAGGAAATCTGTTCTCTCACGTCCTACATGTCAGACAAATCTGCCTCATAGCCCTAGGCTGAGGGGCACTGACAAACCAAAACTGCTTTGCATTCCTCGTACAGAGTCATACCTTAAGACCCCATACTTAGAGGAGAAAGTCGGCTTGCGTTCCTGCCTTAACCACAGCACAGTCCTCCTCTTACACTGCAGGGTTTTAGAAGAAGCTAAGCCCCGATAGCGTACCTAGACCGTTCCTTGGGAGAGGCAGTTGGCTACACGGAGAATTCCGTGCCAAGAAAACGTTATTCAGGGAAGGGACCAGTGTGTAACTGGAGTGTATATTTACTTGGAGAAATCACAAGGAGGTAGGCTGCGTGTTCGCTGGAAACGCGGACCTGATGGCACAGGCCTTGCTTTCCCATTTTGAATGCTCCATTCATGCTGCCTTCAAACTAACTAAATAACAGTTTTAGGACGGTTCTCTAGTCACTGTAGGCAGGGCTCTGGGAAGGGAACGAGTGTTCTCTCCATCAACAGGGTGCTTTCATAGCCTGGGTGGGAGCTCCTCCTGAGACGCTCTAGAGCTAAAAGGAAACTTGACGTGAGTCCTTTCCTCAAGGTAAAGCCTTGAATAGCCTGCCGAAGGGGAAGCTTGGAGCAGAGTCCTTGAAGCATTAGCTTTAGGTCTGTTTTCTTTTACACTTAGTAAGCTTTCAGGACACCGAGGACCTCGCGTGGGCACCCTATTCCCTTCAAGAACACCTAGTACCGGCAGGCTCCACTAGGCTGCTAAGAAACATCCAGGCCCGGAAACCTTTCCCAGTCACTCTGTGTATGCTGAGTGTAGGGCAACACACTGCATTCTTCCTTGGGAGAGCTGGATTTCCTCAGCACTCCAACAGCTCCAGGAAATCTGTTCTCTCACGTCCTACACGTCATGCAAATCTGCCTCATAGCCCTAGGCTGAGCGGCACTGACAAACCAAAACTGCTTTGCATTCCTCGTACAGAGTCATACCTTAAGACCCCATTGTTAGAGGAGAAAGTCGGCTTGCGTTCCTGCCTTAACCACAGCACAGTTTTTCCTCTTACACTGCAGGGTGTTAGAAGAAGTTAAGCCCCTATAGCGTACCTAGAGCGTTCTTTGGGAGAGGCAGTTGGCTACACGGAGAACTCCGTGCCAAGGAAAGGTTATTCAGGGAAGGGACCAGTGTGTAACTAGAGGGTATATTTACTAAGTAGAAATCACAAGGAGGTAGGCTGCGTGTTCCCTGGAAACGGGGACCTGATGGCACAGGCCTTGCCTTCCCATTTTGAATGCTCCATTCATGCTGCCTTGAAACTACCTAAATAACAGTTTTAGGACGGTTCTCTAGTCACTGTAGGCAGGGCTCTGGGAAGGGTAAGAGTGTTCTCTACATCAACAGGGTGCTTTCATAGCCTGGGTGGGAGCTCCTCCTGAGACGCTCTAGAGCTAAAAGGAAACTTAACGTGAGTCATGTCCTCAAGGTAAAGCCTTGAATAGCCTGCCGTAGCGGAAGCTTGGAGCAGAGTCCTTGAAGCATTAGCTTTAGGTCTGTTTTCTTTTAAGGTTAGTAAGCTTTCAGGACACCGAGGACCTCGCGTGGGCACCCTATTCCCTGCAAGAACACCTAGTACCGGCAGGCTCCACTAGGCTGCTAAGAAACATCGAGGCCCGGAAACCTTTCCCAGTCACTCTGTGTATGCTGAGTGTAGGGCATCACACTGCACGCTTCCTTGGGAGAGCTGGATTTCCTCAGCACTCCAACAGCTCCAGGAAATCTGTTCTCTCAGGTCCTACATGTCAGACAAATCTGCCTCATAGCCCTAGGCTGAGGGGCACTGACAAACCAAAACTGCTTTGCATTCCTCGTACAGAGTCATACCTTAAGACCCCATACTTAGAGGAGAAAGTCGGCTTGCGTTCCTGCCTTAACCACAGCACAGTCCTCCTCTTACACTGCAGGGTTTTAGAAGAAGCTAAGCCCCGATAGCGTACCTAGACCGTTCCTTGGGAGAGGCAGTTGGCTACACGGAGAATTCCGTGCCAAGAAAACGTTATTCAGGGAAGGGACCAGTGTGTAACTGGAGTGTATATTTACTTGGAGAAATCACAAGGAGGTAGGCTGCGTGTTCGCTGGAAACGCGGACCTGATGGCACAGGCCTTGCTTTCCCATTTTGAATGCTCCATTCATGCTGCCTTCAAACTAACTAAATAACAGTTTTAGGACGGTTCTCTAGTCACTGTAGGCAGGGCTCTGGGAAGGGAACGAGTGTTCTCTCCATCAACAGGGTGCTTTCATAGCCTGGGTGGGAGCTCCTCCTGAGACGCTCTAGAGCTAAAAGGAAACTTGACGTGAGTCCTTTCCTCAAGGTAAAGCCTTGAATAGCCTGCCGAAGGGGAAGCTTGGAGCAGAGTCCTTGAAGCATTAGCTTTAGGTCTGTTTTCTTTTACACTTAGTAAGCTTTCAGGACACCGAGGACCTCGCGTGAGCACCCTATTCCCTGCAAGAACACCTAGTACCGGCAGGCTCCACTAGGCTGCTAAGAAACATCCAGGCCCGGAAACCTTTCCCAGTCACTCTGTGTATGCTGAGTGTAGGGCAACACACTGCATTCTTCCTTGGGAGAGCTGGATTTCCTCAGCACTCCAACAGCTCCAGGAAATCTGTTCTCTCAAGTCCTACACGTCATGCAAATCTGCCTCATAGCCCTAGGCTGAGCGGCACTGAGAAACCAAAACTGCTTTGCATTCCTCGTACAGAGTCATACCTGAAGACCCCATACTTAGAGGAGAAAGTCGGCTTGCGTTCCTGCCTTAACCACAGCACAGTCTTCCTCTTACACTGCAGGGTGTTAGAAGAAGCTAAGCCCCGATAGCGTACCTAGAGCGTTCCTTGGGCAAGGCAGTTGTCTGCACGGAGAACTCCGTGCCAAGGTAACGTTATTCAGGGAAGGGACCAGTGTGTAGCTAGAGTGTATATTTACTTGGAGAAATCACAAGGAGGTAGGCTGCGTGTTCCCTGGAAACGGGGACCTGATGGCACAGGCCTTGCTTTCCCATTTTGAATGCTCCATTCATGCTGCCTTCAAACTAACTAAATAACAGTTTTAGGACGGTTCTCTAGTCACTGTAGGCAGGGCTCTGGGAAGGGAACGAGTGTTCTCTCCATCAACAGGGTGCTTTCATAGCCTGGGTGGGAGCTCCTCCTGAGACGCTCTAGAGCTAAAAGGAAACTTGACGTGAGTCCTTTCCTCAAGGTAAAGCCTTGAATAGCCTGCCGAAGCGGAAGCTTGGAGCAGAGTCCTTGAAGCATTAGCTTTAGGTCTGTTTTCTTTTACACTTAGTAAGCTTTCAGGACACCGAGGACCTCGCGTGAGCACCCTATTCCCTGCAAGAACACCTAGTACCGGCAGGCTCCACTAGGCTGCTAAGAAACATCCAGGCCCGGAAACCTTTCCCAGTCACTCTGTGTATGCTGAGTGTAGGGCAACACACTGCATTCTTCCTTGGGAGAGCTGGATTTCCTCAGCACTCCAACAGCTCCAGGAAATCTGTTCTCTCACGTCCTACACGTCATGCAAATCTGCCTCATAGCCCTAGGCTGAGCGGCACTGAGAAACCAAAACTGCTTTGCATTCCTCGTACAGAGTCATACCTTAAGACCCCATACTTAGAGGAGAAAGTCGGCTTGCGTTCCTGCCTTAACCACAGCACAGTTTTTCCTCTTACACTGCAGGGTGTTAGAAGAAGTTAAGCCCCGATAGCGTACCTAGAGCGTTCTTTGGGAGAGGCAGTTGGCTACACGGAGAACTCCGTGCCAAGGAAAGGTTATTCAGGGAAGGGACCAGTGTGTAGCTAGAGGGTATATTTACTCAGTAGAAATCTCAAGGAGGTAGGCTTCGTGTTCGCTGGAAACGGGGACCTGATGGCTCAGAACTTGCTTTCCCATTTTCAATGCTCCATTCATGCTGCCTTGAAACTACCTAAAAAACAGTTTTAGGACGGTTCTCTAGTCACTGTAGGCAGGGCTCTGGGAAGGGAACGAGTGTTCTCTCCATCAACAGGGTGCTTTCATAGCCTGGGTGGGAGCTCCTCCTGAGACGCTCTAGAGCTAAAAGGAAACTTGACGTGAGTCCTTTCCTCAAGGTAAAGCCTTTAAAAGCCTGACGAAGCGAAAGCTTGGAACAGAGTCCTTGAAGCATTAGCTTTAGGTCTGTTTTCTTTTAAAGTTAGTAAGCTTTCAGGTCACCGAGGACCTCGAGTGGGCACCCTATTCCCTGCAAGAACACCTAGTACCGGCAGGCTCCACTAGGCTGCTAAGAAACATCCAGGCCCGGAAACCTTTCCCAGTCACTCTGTGTATGCTGAGTGTAGGGCAACACACTGCACTCTTCCTTGGGAGAGCTGGATTTCCTCAGCACTCCAACAGCTCCAGGAAATCTGTTCTCTCACGTCCTACACGTCATGCAAATCTGCCTCATAGCCCTAGGCTGAGAGGCACTGACAAACCAAAACTGCTTTGCATTCCTCGTACAGAGTCATACCTGAAGACCCCATACTTAGAGGAGAAAGTCGGCTTGCGTTCCTGCCTTAACCACAGCACAGTCTTCCTCTTACACTGCAGGGTTTTAGAAGAAGCTAAGCCCCGATAGCGTACCTAGAGATTTCCTTGGGCAAGGCAGTTGGCTACACGGAGAACTCCGTGCTAAGGTAACGTTATTCAGGGAAGGGACCAGTGTGTAGCTAGAGTGTATATTTACTTGAGAAATCACAAGGAGGTAGGCTGCGTGTTCGCTGGAAACGGGGACCTGATGGCACAGGCCTTGCTTTCCCATTTTCAATGATCCATTCATGCTGCCTTGAAACTACCTAAAAAACAGTTTTAGGACGGTTCTCTAGTCACTGTAGGCAGGGCTCTGGGAATGGCCCGAGTGTTCTCTACATCAACAGGGTGCTTTCATAGCCTGGGTGGGAGCTCCTCCTGAGACGCTCTAGAGCAAAAGAAAACGGCGTGAGTCCTTTCCTCAAGGTAAACCCTTGAATAGCCTGCCGTAGCGGAAGCTTGGAGCAGAGTCCTTGAAGCATTAGCTTTAGGTCTGTTTTCTTTTAAGGTTAGTAAGCTTTCAGGACACCGAGGACCTCGCGTGGGCACCCTATTCCCTGCAAGAACACCTAGTACCGGCAGGCTCCACTAGGCTGCTAAGAAACATCCAGGCCCGAAAACCTTTCCCAGTCACTCTGTGTATGCTGAGTGTAGGGCAACACACTGCATTCTTCCTTGGGAGAGCTGGATTTCCTCAGCACTCCAACAGCTCCAGGAAATCTGTTCTCTCACGTCCTACACATCATGCAAATCTGCCTCATAGCCCTAGGCTGAGCGGCACTGAGAAACCAAAACTGCTTTGCATTCCTCGTACAGAGTCATACCTGAAGACCCCATACTTAGAGGAGAAAGTCGGCTTGCGTTCCTGCCTTAACCACAGCACAGTCTTCCTCTTACACTGCAGGGTGTTAGAAGAAGCTAAGCCCCGATAGCGTACCTAGAGCGTTCCTTGGGCAAGGCAGTTGGCTACACGGAGAACTCCGTGCCAAGGTAATGTTATTCAGGGAAGGGACCAGTGTGTAGCTAGAGTGTATATTTACTTGGAGAAATCACAAGGAGGTAGGCTGCGTGTTCCCTGGAAACGGGGACCTGATGGCACAGGCCTTGCTTTCCCATTTTCAATGCTCCATTCATGCTGCCTTGAAACTACCTAAAAAACAGTTTTAGGACGGTTCTCTAGTCACTGTAGGCAGGGCTCTGGGAAGGGAACGAGTGTTCTCTCCATCAACAGGGTGCTTTCATAGCCTGGGTGGGAGCTCCTCCTGAGACGCTCTAGAGCTAAAAGGAAACTTGACGTGAGTCCTTTCCTCAAGGTAAAGCCTTGAATAGCCTGCCGAAGCGGAAGCTTGGAGCAGAGTCCTTGAAGCATTAGCTTTAGGTCTGTTTTCTTTTACACTTAGTAAGCTTTCAGGACACCGAGGACCTCGCGTGAGCACCCTATTCCCTGCAAGAACACCTAGTACCGGCAGGCTCCACTAGGCTGCTAAGAAACATCCAGGCCCGGAAACCTTTCCCAGTCACTCTGTGTATGCTGAGTGTAGGACAACACACTGCACTCTTCCTTGGGAGAGCTGGATTTCCTCAGCACTCCAACAGCTCCAGGAAATCTGTTCTCTCACGTCCTACACGTCATGCAAATCTGCCTCATAGCCCTAGGCTGAGCGGCACTGAGAAACCAAAACTGCTTTGCATTCCTCGTACAGAGTCATACCTTAAGACCCCATACTTAGAGGAGAAAGTCGGCTTGCGTTCCTGCCTTAACCACAGCACAGTTTTTCCTCTTACACTGCAGGGTGTTAGAAGAAGTTAAGCCCCGATAGCGTACCTAGAGCGTTCTTTGGGAGAGGCAGTTGGCTACACGGAGAACTCCGTGCCAAGGAAAGGTTATTCAGGGAAGGGACCAGTGTGTAGCTAGAGGGTATATTTACTCAGTAGAAATCTCAAGGAGGTAGGCTTCGTGTTCGCTGGAAACGGGGACCTGATGGCTCAGAACTTGCTTTCCCATTTTCAATGCTCCATTCATGCTGCCTTGAAACTACCTAAAAAACAGTTTTAGGACGGTTCTCTAGTCACTGTAGGCAGGGCTCTGGGAAGGGAACGAGTGTTCTCTCCATCAACAGGGTGCTTTCATAGCCTGGGTGGGAGCTCCTCCTGAGACGCTCTAGAGCTAAAAGGAAACTTGACGTGAGTCCTTTCCTCAAGGTAAAGCCTTTAAAAGCCTGACGAAGCGAAAGCTTGGAACAGAGTCCTTGAAGCATTAGCTTTAGGTCTGTTTTCTTTTAAAGTTAGTAAGCTTTCAGGTCACCGAGGACCTCGAGTGGGCACCCTATTCCCTGCAAGAACACCTAGTACCGGCAGGCTCCACTAGGCTGCTAAGAAACATCCAGGCCCGGAAACCTTTCCCAGTCACTCTGTGTATGCTGAGTGTAGGGCAACACACTGCACTCTTCCTTGGGAGAGCTGGATTTCCTCAGCACTCCTACAGCTCCAGGAAATCTGTTCTCTCACGTCCTACATGTCATGCAAATCTGCCTCATAGCCCTAGGCTGAGCAGCACTGAGAAACCAAATCTGCTTTGCATTCCTCGTACAGAGTCACACCTTAAGACCCCATACTTAGAGAAGAAAGTCGGCTTGCGTTCCTGCCTTAACCACAGCAAAGTCATCCTCTTACACTGCAGGGTTTTAGAAGAAGCTGAGCCCCTATAGCGTACCTAGAGCGTTCCTTGGGAGAGGCAGTTGGCTACACGGAGAACTCCGTGCCAAGGAAAGGTTATTCAGGGAAGGGACCAGTGTGTAACTAGAGGGTATATTTACTAAGTAGAAATCACAAGTAGGTAGGCTGCGTGTTCCCTGGAAACGGGGACCTGATGGCACAGGCCTTGCCTTCCCATTTTGAATGCTCCATTCATGCTGCCTTGAAACTACCTAAATAACAGTTTTAGGACGGTTCTCTAGTCACTGTAGGCAGGGCTCTGGGAAGGGTAAGAGTGTTCTCTACATCAACAGGGTGCTTTCATAGCCTGGGTGGGAGCTCCTCCTGAGACGCTCTAGAGCTAAAAGGAAACTTAACGTGAGTCATGTCCTCAAGGTAAAGCCTTGAATAGCCTGCCGTAGCGGAAGCTTGGAGCAGAGTCCTTGAAGCATTAGCTTTAGGTCTGTTTTCTTTTAAGGTTAGTAAGCTTTCAGGACACCGAGGACCTCGCGTGGGCACCCTATTCCCTGCAAGAACACCTAGTACCGGCAGGCTCCACTAGGCTGCTAAGAAACATCGAGGCCCGGAAACCTTTCCCAGTCACTCTGTGTATGCTGAGTGTAGGGCATCACACTGCACGCTTCCTTGGGAGAGCTGGATTTCCTCAGCACTCCAACAGCTCCAGGAAATCTGTTCTCTCAGGTCCTACATGTCAGACAAATCTGCCTCATAGCCCTAGGCTGAGGGGCACTGACAAACCAAAACTGCTTTGCATTCCTCGTACAGAGTCATACCTTAAGACCCCATACTTAGAGGAGAAAGTCGGCTTGCGTTCCTGCCTTAACCACAGCACAGTCCTCCTCTTACACTGCAGGGTTTTAGAAGAAGCTAAGCCCCGATAGCGTACCTAGACCGTTCCTTGGGAGAGGCAGTTGGCTACACGGAGAATTCCGTGCCAAGAAAACGTTATTCAGGGAAGGGACCAGTGTGTAACTGGAGTGTATATTTACTTGGAGAAATCACAAGGAGGTAGGCTGCGTGTTCGCTGGAAACGCGGACCTGATGGCACAGGCCTTGCTTTCCCATTTTGAATGCTCCATTCATGCTGCCTTCAAACTAACTAAATAACAGTTTTAGGACGGTTCTCTAGTCACTGTAGGCAGGGCTCTGGGAAGGGAACGAGTGTTCTCTCCATCAACAGGGTGCTTTCATAGCCTGGGTGGGAGCTCCTCCTGAGACGCTCTAGAGCTAAAAGGAAACTTGACGTGAGTCCTTTCCTCAAGGTAAAGCCTTGAATAGCCTGCCGAAGGGGAAGCTTGGAGCAGAGTCCTTGAAGCATTAGCTTTAGGTCTGTTTTCTTTTACACTTAGTAAGCTTTCAGGACACCGAGGACCTCGCGTGAGCACCCTATTCCCTGCAAGAACACCTAGTACCGGCAGGCTCCACTAGGCTGCTAAGAAACATCCAGGCCCGGAAACCTTTCCCAGTCACTCTGTGTATGCTGAGTGTAGGGCAACACACTGCATTCTTCCTTGGGAGAGCTGGATTTCCTCAGCACTCCAACAGCTCCAGGAAATCTGTTCTCTCACGTCCTACACGTCATGCAAATCTGC
The DNA here is from genome assembly GCF_965194805.1 of Balaenoptera borealis. Taxonomy (NCBI): domain Eukaryota; kingdom Metazoa; phylum Chordata; class Mammalia; order Artiodactyla; family Balaenopteridae; genus Balaenoptera; species Balaenoptera borealis. The sequence continues at coordinate 56,682 of NW_028123043.1, read as the reverse complement.
CTCATAGCCCTAGGCTGAGCGGCACTGACAAACCAAAACTGCTTTGCATTCCTCGTACAGAGTCATACCTTAAGACCCCATACTTAGAGGAGAAAGTCGGCTTGCGTTCCTGCCTTAACCACAGCACAGTTTTTCCTCTTACACTGCAGGGTGTTAGAAGAAGTTAAGCCCCGATAGCGTACCTAGAGCGTTCTTTGGGAGAGGCAGTTGGCTACACGGAGAACTCCGTGCCAAGGAAAGGTTATTCAGGGAAGGGACCAGTGTGTAGCTAGAGGGTATATTTACTCAGTAGAAATCTCAAGGAGGTAGGCTTCGTGTTCGCTGGAAACGGGGACCTGATGGCTCAGAACTTGCTTTCCCATTTTCAATGCTCCATTCATGCTGCCTTGAAACTACCTAAAAAACAGTTTTAGGACGGTTCTCTAGTCACCGTAGGCAGGGCTCTGGGAAGGGAACGAGTGTTCTCCCCATCAACAAGGTGCTTTCATAGCCTGGGTGGGAGCTCCTCCTGAGACGCTCTAGAGCTAAAAGGAAACTTGACGTGAGTCCTTTCCTCAAGGTAAAGTCTTGAATAGCCTGCCGAAGCGGAAGCTTGGAACAGAGTCCTTGAAGCATTAGCTTTAGGTCTGTTTTCTTTTAAAGTTAGTAAGCTTTCAGGACACCGAGGACCTCGCGTGAGCACCCTATTCCCTGCAAGAACACCTAGTACCGGCAGGCTCCACTAGGCTGCTAAGAAACATCCAGGCCCGGAAACCTTTCCCAGTCACTCTGTGTATGCTGAGTGTAGGGCAACACACTGCATTCTTCCTTGGGAGAGCTGGATTTCCTCAGCACTCCAACAGCTCCAGGAAATCTGTTCTCTCACGTCCTACACGTCATGCAAATCTGCCTCATAGCCCTAGGCTGAGCGGCACTGAGAAACCAAAACTGCTTTGCATTCCTCGTACAGAGTCATACCTTAAGACCCCATACTTAGAGGAGAAAGTCGGCTTGCGTTCCTGCCTTAACCACAGCACAGTTTTTCCTCTTACACTGCAGGGTGTTAGAAGAAGCTAAGCCCCGATAGCGTACCTAGAGCGTTCCTTGGGAGAGGCAGTTGGCTACACGGAGAACTCCGTGCCAAGGTAACGTTATTCAGGGAAGGGACCAGTGTGTAGCTAGAGTGTATATTTACTTGGAGAAATCACAAGGAGGTAAGCTGCGTGTTCGCTGGAAACGGGGACCTGATGGCACAGGCCTTGCTTTCTCATTTTCAATGCTCCATTCATGCTGCCTTGAAGCTACCTAAAAAACAGTTTTAGGACGGTTCTCTAGTCACTGTAGGCAGGGCTCTGGGAAGGGAACGAGTGTTCTCTCCATCAACAGGGTGCTTTCATAGCCTGGGTGGGAGCTCCTCCTGAGACGCTCTAGAGCTAAAAGGAAACTTGACGTGAGTCCTTTCCTCAAGGTAAAGCCTTGAATAGCCTGCCGAAGCGGAAGCTTGGAGCAGAGTCCTTGAAGCATTAGCTTTAGGTCTGTTTTCTTTTACACTTAGTAAGCTTTCAGGACACCGAGGACCTCGCGTGAGCACCCTATTCCCTGCAAGAACACCTAGTACCGGCAGGCTCCACTAGGCTGCTAAGAAACATCCAGGCCCGGAAACCTTTCCCAGTCACTCTGTGTATGCTGAGTGTAGGGCAACACACTGCATTCTTCCTTGGGAGAGCTGGATTTCCTCAGCACTCCAACAGCTCCAGGAAATCTGTTCTCTCACGTCCTACACGTCATGCAAATCTGCCTCATAGCCCTAGGCTGAGCGGCACTGACAAACCAAAACTGCTTTGCATTCCTCGTACAGAGTCATACCTTAAGACCCCATACTTACAGGAGAAAGTTGGCTTGCGTTCCTGCCTTAACCACAGCACAGTTTTTCCTCTTACACTGCAGGGTGTTAGAAGAAGTTAAGCCCCGATAGCGTACCTAGAGCGTTCTTTGGGAGAGGCAGTTGGCTACACGGAGAACTCCGTGCCAAGGAAAGGTTATTCAGGGAAGGGACCAGTGTGTAGCTAGAGGGTATATTTACTCAGTAGAAATCTCAAGGAGGTAGGCTTCGTGTTCGCTGGAAACGGGGACCTGATGGCTCAGAACTTGCTTTCCCATTTTCAATGCTCCATTCATGCTGCCTTGAAACTACCTAAAAAACAGTTTTAGGACGGTTCTCTAGTCACTGTAGGCAGGGCTCTGGGAAGGGAAGGAGTGTTCTCCCCATCAACAGGGTGCTTTCATAGCCTGGGTGGGAGCTCCTCCTGAGACGCTCTAGAGCTAAAAGGAAACTTGACGTGAGTCCTTTCCTCAAGGTAAAGTCTTGAATAGCCTGCCGAAGCGGAAGCTTGGAACAGAGTCCTTGAAGCATTAGCTTTAGGTCTGTTTTCTTTTAAAGTTAGTAAGCTTTCAGGACACCGAGGACCTCGCGTGAGCACCCTATTCCCTGCAAGAACACCTAGTACCGGCAGGCTCCACTAGGCTGCTAAGAAACATCCAGGCCCGGAAACCTTTCCCAGTCACTCTGTGTATGCTGAGTGTAGGGCAACACACTGCATTCTTCCTTGGGAGAGCTGGATTTCCTCAGCACTCCAACAGCTCCAGGAAATCTGTTCTCTCACGTCCTACACGTCATGCAAATCTGCCTCATAGCCCTAGGCTGAGCGGCACTAAGATACCAAAACTGCTTTGCATTCCTCGTACAGAGTCATACCTTAAGACCCCATACTTACAGGAGAAAGTCGGCTTGCGTTCCTGCCTTAACCACAGCACAGTTTTTCCTCTTACACTGCAGGGTGTTAGAAGAAGCTAAGCCCCGATAGCGTACCTAGAGCGTTCCTTGGGAGAGGCAGTTGGCTACACGGAGAACTCCGTGCCAAGGTAACGTTATTCAGGGAAGGGACCAGTGTGTAGCTAGAGTGTATATTTACTTGGAGAAATCACAAGGAGGTAAGCTGCGTGTTCGCTGGAAACGGGGACCTGATGGCACAGGCCTTGCTTTCTCATTTTCAATGCTCCATTCATGCTGCCTTGAAGCTACCTAAAAAACAGTTTTAGGACGGTTCTCTAGTCACTGTAGGCAGGGCTCTGGGAAGGGAACGAGTGTTCTCCCCATCAACAGGGTGCTTTCATAGCCTGGGTGGGAGCTCCTCCTGAGACGCTCTAGAGCTAAAAGGAAACTTGACGTGAGTCCTTTCCTCAAGGTAAAGCCTTGAATAGCCTGCCGAAGCGGAAGCTTGGAGCAGAGTCCTTGAAGCATTAGCTTTAGGTCTGTTTTCTTTTACACTTAGTAAGCTTTCAGGACACCGAGGACCTCGCGTGAGCACCCTATTCCCTGCAATAACACCTAGTACCGGCAGGCTCCACTAGGCTGCTAAGAAACATCCAGGCCCGGAAACCTTTCCCAGTCACTCTGTGTATGCTGAGTGTAGGGCAACACACTGCATTCTTCCTTGGGAGAGCTGGATTTCCTCAGCACTCCAACAGCTCCAGGAAATCTGTTCTCTCAAGTCCTACACGTCATGCAAATCTGCCTCATAGCCCTAGGCTGAGCGGCACTGAGAAACCAAAACTGCTTTGCATTCCTCGTACAGAGTCATACCTGAAGACCCCATACTTAGAGGAGAAAGTCGGCTTGCGTTCCTGCCTTAACCACAGCACAGTCTTCCTCTTACACTGCAGGGTGTTAGAAGAAGCTAAGCCCCGATAGCGTACCTAGAGCGTTCCTTGGGCAAGGCAGTTGTCTGCACGGAGAACTCCGTGCCAAGGTAACGTTATTCAGGGAAGGGACCAGTGTGTAGCTAGAGTGTATATTTACTTGGAGAAATCACAAGGAGGTAGGCTGCGTGTTCCCTGGAAACGGGGACCTGATGGCACAGGCCTTGCTTTCCCATTTTCAATGCTCCATTCATGCTGCCTTGAAACTACCTAAAAAACAGTTTTAGGACGGTTCTCTAGTCACTGTAGGCAGGGCTCTGGGAAGGGAACGAGTGTTCTCTCCATCAACAGGGTGCTTTCATAGCCTGGGTGGGAGCTCCTCCTGAGACGCTCTAGAGCTAAAAGGAAACTTGACGTGAGTCCTTTCCTCAAGGTAAAGCCTTGAATAGCCTGCCGAAGCGGAAGCTTGGAGCAGAGTCCTTGAAGCATTAGCTTTAGGTCTGTTTTCTTTTACACTTAGTAAGCTTTCAGGACACCGAGGACCTCGCGTGAGCACCCTATTCCCTGCAAGAACACCTAGTACCGGCAGGCTCCACTAGGCTGCTAAGAAACATCCAGGCCCGGAAACCTTTCCCAGTCACTCTGTGTATGCTGAGTGTAGGGCAACACACTGCATTCTTCCTTGGGAGAGCTGGATTTCCTCAGCACTCCAACAGCTCCAGGAAATCTGTTCTCTCACGTCCTACATGTCATGCAAATCTGCCTCATAGCCCTAGGCTGAGCGGCACTGAGAAACCAAAACTGCTTTGCATTCCTCGTACAGAGTCATACCTTAAGACCCCATACTTAAAGGAGAAAGTCGGCTTGCGTTCCTGCCTTAACCACAGCACAGTTTTTCCTCTTACACTGCAGGGTGTTAGAAGAAGTTAAGCCCCGATAGCGTACCTAGAGCGTTCTTTGGGAGAGGCAGTTGGCTACACGGAGAACTCCGTGCCAAGGAAAGGTTATTCAGGGAAGGGACCAGTGTGTAGCTAGAGGGTATATTTACTCAGTAGAAATCTCAAGGAGGTAGGCTTCGTGTTCGCTGGAAACGGGGACCTGATGGCTCAGAACTTGCTTTCCCATTTTCAATGCTCCATTCATGCTGCCTTGAAACTACCTAAAAAACAGTTTTAGGACGGTTCTCTAGTCACTGTAGGCAGGGCTCTGGGAAGGGAACGAGTGTTCTCTCCATCAACAGGGTGCTTTCAAAGCCTGGGTGGGAGCTCCTCCTGAGACGCTCTAGAGCTAAAAGGAAACTTGACGTGAGTCCTTTCCTCAAGGTAAAGCCTTTAAAAGCCTGACGAAGCGAAAGCTTGGAACAGAGTCCTTGAAGCATTAGCTTTAGGTCTGTTTTCTTTTAAAGTTAGTAAGCTTTCAGGTCACCGAGGACCTCGAGTGGGCACCCTATTCCCTGCAAGAACACCTAGTACCGGCAGGCTCCACTAGGCTGCTAAGAAACATCCAGGCCCGGAAACCTTTCCCAGTCACTCTGTGTATGCTGAGTGTAGGGCAACACACTGCACTCTTCCTTGGGAGAGCTGGATTTCCTCAGCACTCCAACAGCTCCAGGAAATCTGTTCTCTCACGTCCTACACGTCATGCAAATCTGCCTCATAGCCCTAGGCTGAGAGGCACTGACAAACCAAAACTGCTTTGCATTCCTCGTACAGAGTCATACCTGAAGACCCCATACTTAGAGGAGAAAGTCGGCTTGCGTTCCTGCCTTAACCACAGCACAGTCTTCCTCTTACACTGCAGGGTTTTAGAAGAAGCTAAGCCCCGATAGCGTACCTAGAGCGTTCCTTGGGCAAGGCAGTTGTCTGCACGGAGAACTCCGTGCCAAGGTAACGTTATTCAGGGAAGGGACCAGTGTGTAGCTAGAGTGTATATTTACTTGAGAAATCACAAGGAGGTAGGCTGCGTGTTCGCTGGAAACGGAGACCTGATGGCACAGGCCTTGCTTTCCCATTTTCAATGATCCATTCATGCTGCCTTGAAACTACCTAAAAAACAGTTTTAGGACGGTTCTCTAGTCACTGTAGGCAGGGCTCTGGGAATGGCCCGAGTGTTCTCTCCATCAACAGGGTGCTTTCATAGCCTGGGTGGGAGCTCCTCCTGAGACGCTCTAGAGCTAAAAGGAAACTTGACGTGAGTCCTTTCCTCAAGGTAAAGCCTTGAATAGCCTGCCGAAGCGGAAGCTTGGAGCAGAGTCCTTGAAGCATTAGCTTTAGGTCTGTTTTCTTTTACACTTAGTAAGCTTTCAGGACACCGAGGACCTCGCGTGAGCACCCTATTCCCTGCAAGAACACCTAGTACCGGCAGGCTCCACTAGGCTGCTAAGAAACATCCAGGCCCGGAAACCTTTCCCAGTCACTCTGTGTATGCTGAGTGTAGGACAACACACTGCACTCTTCCTTGGGAGAGCTGGATTTCCTCAGCACTCCAACAGCTCCAGGAAATCTGTTCTCTCACGTCCTACACGTCATGCAAATCTGCCTCATAGCCCTAGGCTGAGCGGCACTGAGAAACCAAAACTGCTTTGCATTCCTCGTACAGAGTCATACCTTAAGACCCCATACTTAGAGGAGAAAGTCGGCTTGCGTTCCTGCCTTAACCACAGCACAGTTTTTCCTCTTACACTGCAGGGTGTTAGAAGAAGTTAAGCCCCGATAGCGTACCTAGAGCGTTCTTTGGGAGAGGCAGTTGGCTACACGGAGAACTCCGTGCCAAGGAAAGGTTATTCAGGGAAGGGACCAGTGTGTAGCTAGAGGGTATATTTACTCAGTAGAAATCTCAAGGAGGTAGGCTTCGTGTTCGCTGGAAACGGGGACCTGATGGCTCAGAACTTGCTTTCCCATTTTCAATGCTCCATTCATGCTGCCTTGAAACTACCTAAAAAACAGTTTTAGGACGGTTCTCTAGTCACTGTAGGCAGGGCTCTGGGAAGGGAACGAGTGTTCTCTCCATCAACAGGGTGCTTTCATAGCCTGGGTGGGAGCTCCTCCTGAGACGCTCTAGAGCTAAAAGGAAACTTGACGTGAGTCCTTTCCTCAAGGTAAAGCCTTTAAAAGCCTGACGAAGCGAAAGCTTGGAACAGAGTCCTTGAAGCATTAGCTTTAGGTCTGTTTTCTTTTAAAGTTAGTAAGCTTTCAGGTCACCGAGGACCTCGAGTGGGCACCCTATTCCCTGCAAGAACACCTAGTACCGGCAGGCTCCACTAGGCTGCTAAGAAACATCCAGGCCCGGAAACCTTTCCCAGTCACTCTGTGTATGCTGAGTGTAGGGCAACACACTGCACTCTTCCTTGGGAGAGCTGGATTTCCTCAGCACTCCTACAGCTCCAGGAAATCTGTTCTCTCACGTCCTACATGTCATGCAAATCTGCCTCATAGCCCTAGGCTGAGCAGCACTGAGAAACCAAATCTGCTTTGCATTCCTCGTACAGAGTCACACCTTAAGACCCCATACTTAGAGAAGAAAGTCGGCTTGCGTTCCTGCCTTAACCACAGCAAAGTCATCCTCTTACACTGCAGGGTTTTAGAAGAAGCTGAGCCCCTATAGCGTACCTAGAGCGTTCCTTGGGAGAGGCAGTTGGCTACACGGAGAACTCCGTGCCAAGGAAAGGTTATTCAGGGAAGGGACCAGTGTGTAACTAGAGGGTATATTTACTAAGTAGAAATCACAAGTAGGTAGGCTGCGTGTTCCCTGGAAACGGGGACCTGATGGCACAGGCCTTGCCTTCCCATTTTGAATGCTCCATTCATGCTGCCTTGAAACTACCTAAATAACAGTTTTAGGACGGTTCTCTAGTCACTGTAGGCAGGGCTCTGGGAAGGGTAAGAGTGTTCTCTACATCAACAGGGTGCTTTCATAGCCTGGGTGGGAGCTCCTCCTGAGACGCTCTAGAGCTAAAAGGAAACTTAACGTGAGTCATGTCCTCAAGGTAAAGCCTTGAATAGCCTGCCGTAGCGGAAGCTTGGAGCAGAGTCCTTGAAGCATTAGCTTTAGGTCTGTTTTCTTTTAAGGTTAGTAAGCTTTCAGGACACCGAGGACCTCGCGTGGGCACCCTATTCCCTGCAAGAACACCTAGTACCGGCAGGCTCCACTAGGCTGCTAAGAAACATCGAGGCCCGGAAACCTTTCCCAGTCACTCTGTGTATGCTGAGTGTAGGGCATCACACTGCACGCTTCCTTGGGAGAGCTGGATTTCCTCAGCACTCCAACAGCTCCAGGAAATCTGTTCTCTCAGGTCCTACATGTCAGACAAATCTGCCTCATAGCCCTAGGCTGAGGGGCACTGACAAACCAAAACTGCTTTGCATTCCTCGTACAGAGTCATACCTTAAGACCCCATACTTAGAGGAGAAAGTCGGCTTGCGTTCCTGCCTTAACCACAGCACAGTCCTCCTCTTACACTGCAGGGTTTTAGAAGAAGCTAAGCCCCGATAGCGTACCTAGACCGTTCCTTGGGAGAGGCAGTTGGCTACACGGAGAATTCCGTGCCAAGAAAACGTTATTCAGGGAAGGGACCAGTGTGTAACTGGAGTGTATATTTACTTGGAGAAATCACAAGGAGGTAGGCTGCGTGTTCGCTGGAAACGCGGACCTGATGGCACAGGCCTTGCTTTCCCATTTTGAATGCTCCATTCATGCTGCCTTCAAACTAACTAAATAACAGTTTTAGGACGGTTCTCTAGTCACTGTAGGCAGGGCTCTGGGAAGGGAACGAGTGTTCTCTCCATCAACAGGGTGCTTTCATAGCCTGGGTGGGAGCTCCTCCTGAGACGCTCTAGAGCTAAAAGGAAACTTGACGTGAGTCCTTTCCTCAAGGTAAAGCCTTGAATAGCCTGCCGAAGGGGAAGCTTGGAGCAGAGTCCTTGAAGCATTAGCTTTAGGTCTGTTTTCTTTTACACTTAGTAAGCTTTCAGGACACCGAGGACCTCGCGTGAGCACCCTATTCCCTGCAAGAACACCTAGTACCGGCAGGCTCCACTAGGCTGCTAAGAAACATCCAGGCCCGGAAACCTTTCCCAGTCACTCTGTGTATGCTGAGTGTAGGGCAACACACTGCACTCTTCCTTGGGAGAGCTGGATTTCCTCAGCACTCCAACAGCTCCAGGAAATCTGTTCTCTCACGTCCTACACGTCATGCAAATCTGCCTCATAGCCCTAGGCTGAGCGGCACTGACAAACCAAAACTGCTTTGCATTCCTCGTACAGAGTCATACCTTAAGACCCCATTGTTAGAGGAGAAAGTCGGCTTGCGTTCCTGCCTTAACCACAGCACAGTTTTTCCTCTTACACTGCAGGGTGTTAGAAGAAGTTAAGCCCCTATAGCGTACCTAGAGCGTTCTTTGGGAGAGGCAGTTGGCTACACGGAGAACTCCGTGCCAAGGAAAGGTTATTCAGGGAAGGGACCAGTGTGTAGCTAGAGGGTATATTTACTCAGTAGAAATCTCAAGGAGGTAGGCTTCGTGTTCGCTGGAAACGGGGACCTGATGGCTCAGAACTTGCTTTCCCATTTTCAATGCTCCATTCATGCTGCCTTGAAACTACCTAAAAAACAGTTTTAGGACGGTTCTCTAGTCACTGTAGGCAGGGCTCTGGGAAGGGAACGAGTGTTCTCCCCATCAACAGGGTGCTTTCATAGCCTGGGTGGGAGCTCCTCCTGAGACGCTCTAGAGCTAAAAGGAAACTTGACGTGAGTCCTTTCCTCAAGGTAAAGTCTTGAATAGCCTGCCGAAGCGGAAGCTTGGAACAGAGTCCTTGAAGCATTAGCTTTAGGTCTGTTTTCTTTTAAAGTTAGTAAGCTTTCAGGACACCGAGGACCTCGCGTGAGCACCCTATTCCCTGCAAGAACACCTAGTACCGGCAGGCTCCACTAGGCTGCTAAGAAACATCCAGGCCCGGAAACCTTTCCCAGTCACTCTGTGTATGCTGAGTGTAGGGCAACACACTGCATTCTTCCTTGGGAGAGCTGGATTTCCTCAGCACTCCAACAGCTCCGGGAAATCTGTTCTCTCACGTCCTACACGTCATGCAAATCTGCCTCATAGCCCTAGGCTGAGCGGCACTGAGAAACCAAAACTGCTTTGCATTCCTCGTACAGAGTCATACCTTAAGACCCCATACTTAGAGGAGAAAGTCGGCTTGCGTTCCTGCCTTAACCACAGCACAGTTTTTCCTCTTACACTGCAGGGTGTTAGAAGAAGCTAAGCCCCGATAGCGTACCTAGAGCGTTCCTTGGGAGAGGCAGTTGGCTACACGGAGAACTCCGTGCCAAGGTAACGTTATTCAGGGAAGGGACCAGTGTGTAGCTAGAGTGTATATTTACTTGGAGAAATCACAAGGAGGTAAGCTGCGTGTTCGCTGGAAACGGGGACCTGATGGCACAGGCCTTGCTTTCTCATTTTCAATGCTCCATTCATGCTGCCTTGAAGCTACCTAAAAAACAGTTTTAGGACGGTTCTCTAGTCACTGTAGGCAGGGCTCTGGGAAGGGAACGAGTGTTCTCTCCATCAACAGGGTGCTTTCATAGCCTGGGTGGGAGCTCCTCCTGAGACGCTCTAGAGCTAAAAGGAAACTTGACGTGAGTCCTTTCCTCAAGGTAAAGCCTTGAATAGCCTGCCGAAGCGGAAGCTTGGAGCAGAGTCCTTGAAGCATTAGCTTTAGGTCTGTTTTCTTTTACACTTAGTAAGCTTTCAGGACACCGAGGACCTCGCGTGAGCACCCTATTCCCTGCAAGAACACCTAGTACCGGCAGGCTCCACTAGGCTGCTAAGAAACATCCAGGCCCGGAAACCTTTCCCAGTCACTCTGTGTATGCTGAGTGTAGGGCAACACACTGCATTCTTCCTTGGGAGAGCTGGATTTCCTCAGCACTCCAACAGCTCCAGGAAATCTGTTCTCTCACGTCCTACACGTCATGCAAATCTGCCTCATAGCCCTAGGCTGAGCGGCACTGACAAACCAAAACTGCTTTGCATTCCTCGTACAGAGTCATACCTTAAGACCCCATACTTACAGGAGAAAGTTGGCTTGCGTTCCTGCCTTAACCACAGCACAGTTTTTCCTCTTACACTGCAGGGTGTTAGAAGAAGTTAAGCCCCGATAGCGTACCTAGAGCGTTCTTTGGGAGAGGCAGTTGGCTACACGGAGAACTCCGTGCCAAGGAAAGGTTATTCAGGGAAGGGACCAGTGTGTAGCTAGAGGGTATATTTACTCAGTAGAAATCTCAAGGAGGTAGGCTTCGTGTTCGCTGGAAACGGGGACCTGATGGCTCAGAACTTGCTTTCCCATTTTCAATGCTCCATTCATGCTGCCTTGAAACTACCTAAAAAACAGTTTTAGGACGGTTCTCTAGTCACTGTAGGCAGGGCTCTGGGAAGGGAAGGAGTGTTCTCTACATCAACAGGGTGCTTTCATAGCCTGGGTGGGAGCTCCTCCTGAGACGCTCTAGAGCTAAAAGGAAACTTGACGTGAGTCCTTTCCTCAAGGTAAAGTCTTGAATAGCCTGCCGAAGCGGAAGCTTGGAACAGAGTCCTTGAAGCATTAGCTTTAGGTCTGTTTTCTTTTAAAGTTAGTAAGCTTTCAGGACACCGAGGACCTCGCGTGAGCACCCTATTCCCTGCAAGAACACCTAGTACCGGCAGGCTCCACTAGGCTGCTAAGAAACATCCAGGCCCGGAAACCTTTCCCAGTCACTCTGTGTATGCTGAGTGTAGGGCAACACACTGCATTCTTCCTTGGGAGAGCTGGATTTCCTCAGCACTCCAACAGCTCCAGGAAGTCTGTTCTCTCACGTCCTACACGTCATGCAAATCTGCCTCATAGCCCTAGGCTGAGCGGCACTAAGATACCAAAACTGCTTTGCATTCCTCGTACAGAGTCATACCTTAAGACCCCATACTTACAGGAGAAAGTCGGCTTGCGTTCCTGCCTTAACCACAGCACAGTTTTTCCTCTTACACTGCAGGGTGTTAGAAGAAGCTAAGCCCCGATAGCGTACCTAGAGCGTTCCTTGGGAGAGGCAGTTGGCTACACGGAGAACTCCGTGCCAAGGTAACGTTATTCAGGGAAGGGACCAGTGTGTAGCTAGAGTGTATATTTACTTGGAGAAATCACAAGGAGGTAAGCTGCGTGTTCGCTGGAAACGGGGACCTGATGGCACAGGCCTTGCTTTCTCATTTTCAATGCTCCATTCATGCTGCCTTGAAGCTACCTAAAAAACAGTTTTAGGACGGTTCTCTAGTCACTGTAGGCAGGGCTCTGGGAAGGGAACGAGTGTTCTCTCCATCAACAGGGTGCTTTCATAGCCTGGGTGGGAGCTCCTCCTGAGACGCTCTAGAGCTAAAAGGAAACTTGACGTGAGTCCTTTCCTCAAGGTAAAGCCTTGAATAGCCTGCCGAAGCGGAAGCTTGGAGCAGAGTCCTTGAAGCATTAGCTTTAGGTCTGTTTTCTTTTACACTTAGTAAGCTTTCAGGACACCGAGGACCTCGCGTGAGCACCCTATTCCCTGCAATAACACCTAGTACCGGCAGGCTCCACTAGGCTGCTAAGAAACATCCAGGCCCGGAAACCTTTCCCAGTCACTCTGTGTATGCTGAGTGTAGGGCAACACACTGCATTCTTCCTTGGGAGAGCTGGATTTCCTCAGCACTCCAACAGCTCCAGGAAATCTGTTCTCTCAAGTCCTACACGTCATGCAAATCTGCCTCATAGCCCTAGGCTGAGCGGCACTGAGAAACCAAAACTGCTTTGCATTCCTCGTACAGAGTCATACCTGAAGACCCCATACTTAGAGGAGAAAGTCGGCTTGCGTTCCTGCCTTAACCACAGCACAGTCTTCCTCTTACACTGCAGGGTGTTAGAAGAAGCTAAGCCCCGATAGCGTACCTAGAGCGTTCCTTGGGCAAGGCAGTTGTCTGCACGGAGAACTCCGTGCCAAGGTAACGTTATTCAGGGAAGGGACCAGTGTGTAGCTAGAGTGTATATTTACTTGGAGAAATCACAAGGAGGTAGGCTGCGTGTTCCCTGGAAACGGGGACCTGATGGCACAGGCCTTGCTTTCCCATTTTCAATGCTCCATTCATGCTGCCTTGAAACTACCTAAAAAACAGTTTTAGGACGGTTCTCTAGTCACTGTAGGCAGGGCTCTGGGAAGGGAACGAGTGTTCTCTCCATCAACAGGGTGCTTTCATAGCCTGGGTGGGAGCTCCTCCTGAGACGCTCTAGAGCTAAAAGGAAACTTGACGTGAGTCCTTTCCTCAAGGTAAAGCCTTGAATAGCCTGCCGAAGCGGAAGCTTGGAGCAGAGTCCTTGAAGCATTAGCTTTAGGTCTGTTTTCTTTTACACTTAGTAAGCTTTCAGGACACCGAGGACCTCGCGTGAGCACCCTATTCCCTGCAAGAACACCTAGTACCGGCAGGCTCCACTAGGCTGCTAAGAAACATCCAGGCCCGGAAACCTTTCCCAGTCACTCTGTGTATGCTGAGTGTAGGGCAACACACTGCATTCTTCCTTGGGAGAGCTGGATTTCCTCAGCACTCCAACAGCTCCAGGAAATCTGTTCTCTCACGTCCTACACGTCATGCAAATCTGCCTCATAGCCCTAGGCTGAGCGGCACTGAGAAACCAAAACTGCTTTGCATTCCTCGTACAGAGTCATACCTTAAGACCCCATACTTAAAGGAGAAAGTCGGCTTGCGTTCCTGCCTTAACCACAGCACAGTTTTTCCTCTTACACTGCAGGGTGTTAGAAGAAGTTAAGCCCCGATAGCGTACCTAGAGCGTTCTTTGGGAGAGGCAGTTGGCTACACGGAGAACTCCGTGCCAAGGAAAGGTTATTCAGGGAAGGGACCAGTGTGTAGCTAGAGGGTATATTTACTCAGTAGAAATCTCAAGGAGGTAGGCTTCGTGTTCGCTGGAAACGGGGACCTGATGGCTCAGAACTTGCTTTCCCATTTTCAATGCTCCATTCATGCTGCCTTGAAACTACCTAAAAAACAGTTTTAGGACGGTTCTCTAGTCACTGTAGGCAGGGCTCTGGGAAGGGAACGAGTGTTCTCTCCATCAACAGGGTGCTTTCATAGCCTGGGTGGGAGCTCCTCCTGAGACGCTCTAGAGCTAAAAGGAAACTTGACGTGAGTCCTTTCCTCAAGGTAAAGCCTTTAAAAGCCTGACGAAGCGAAAGCTTGGAACAGAGTCCTTGAAGCATTAGCTTTAGGTCTGTTTTCTTTTAAAGTTAGTAAGCTTTCAGGTCACCGAGGACCTCGAGTGGGCACCCTATTCCCTGCAAGAACACCTAGTACCGGCAGGCTCCACTAGGCTGCTAAGAAACATCCAGGCCCGGAAACCTTTCCCAGTCACTCTGTGTATGCTGAGTGTAGGGCAACACACTGCACTCTTCCTTGGGAGAGCTGGATTTCCTCAGCACTCCAACAGCTCCAGGAAATCTGTTCTCTCACGTCCTACACGTCATGCAAATCTGCCTCATAGCCCTAGGCTGAGAGGCACTGACAAACCAAAACTGCTTTGCATTCCTCGTACAGAGTCATACCTGAAGACCCCATACTTAGAGGAGAAAGTCGGCTTGCGTTCCTGCCTTAACCACAGCACAGTCTTCCTCTTACACTGCAGGGTTTTAGAAGAAGCTAAGCCCCGATAGCGTACCTAGAGATTTCCTTGGGCAAGGCAGTTGGCTACACGGAGAACTCCGTGCCAAGGTAACGTTATTCAGGGAAGGGACCAGTGTGTAGCTAGAGGGTATATTTACTTGAGAAATCACAAGGAGGTAGGCTGCGTGTTCGCTGGAAACGGGGACCTGATGGCACAGGCCTTGCTTTCCCATTTTCAATGATCCATTCATGCTGCCTTGAAACTACCTAAAAAACAGTTTTAGGACGGTTCTCTAGTCACTGTAGGCAGGGCTCTGGGAATGGCCCGAGTGTTCTCTCCATCAACAGGGTGCTTTCATAGCCTGGGTGGGAGCTCCTCCTGAGACGCTCTAGAGCAAAAGAAAACGGCGTGAGTCCTTTCCTCAAGGTAAACCCTTGAATAGCCTGCCGTAGCGGAAGCTTGGAGCAGAGTCCTTGAAGCATTAGCTTTAGGTCTGTTTTCTTTTAAGGTTAGTAAGCTTTCAGGACACCGAGGACCTCGCGTGGGCACCCTATTCCCTGCAAGAACACCTAGTACCGGCAGGCTCCACTAGGCTGCTAAGAAACATCCAGGCCCGAAAACCTTTCCCAGTCACTCTGTGTATGCTGAGTGTAGGGCAACACACTGCATTCTTCCTTGGGAGAGCTGGATTTCCTCAGCACTCCAACAGCTCCAGGAAATCTGTTCTCTCACGTCCTACACATCATGCAAATCTGCCTCATAGCCCTAGGCTGAGCGGCACTGAGAAACCAAAACTGCTTTGCATTCCTCGTACAGAGTCATACCTGAAGACCCCATACTTAGAGGAGAAAGTCGGCTTGCGTTCCTGCCTTAACCACAGCACAGTCTTCCTCTTACACTGCAGGGTGTTAGAAGAAGCTAAGCCCCGATAGCGTACCTAGAGCGTTCCTTGGGCAAGGCAGTTGGCTACACGGAGAACTCCGTGCCAAGGTAACGTTATTCAGGGAAGGGACCAGTGTGTAGCTAGAGTGTATATTTACTTGGAGAAATCACAAGGAGGTAGGCTGCGTGTTCCCTGGAAACGGGGACCTGATGGCACAGGCCTTGCTTTCCCATTTTCAATGCTCCATTCATGCTGCCTTGAAACTACCTAAAAAACAGTTTTAGGACGGTTCTCTAGTCACTGTAGGCAGGGCTCTGGGAAGGGAACGAGTGTTCTCTCCATCAACAGGGTGCTTTCATAGCCTGGGTGGGAGCTCCTCCTGAGACGCTCTAGAGCTAAAAGGAAACTTGACGTGAGTCCTTTCCTCAAGGTAAAGCCTTGAATAGCCTGCCGAAGCGGAAGCTTGGAGCAGAGTCCTTGAAGCATTAGCTTTAGGTCTGTTTTCTTTTACACTTAGTAAGCTTTCAGGACACCGAGGACCTCGCGTGAGCACCCTATTCCCTGCAAGAACACCTAGTACCGGCAGGCTCCACTAGGCTGCTAAGAAACATCCAGGCCCGGAAACCTTTCCCAGTCACTCTGTGTATGCTGAGTGTAGGACAACACACTGCACTCTTCCTTGGGAGAGCTGGATTTCCTCAGCACTCCAACAGCTCCAGGAAATCTGTTCTCTCACGTCCTACACGTCATGCAAATCTGCCTCATAGCCCTAGGCTGAGCGGCACTGAGAAACCAAAACTGCTTTGCATTCCTCGTACAGAGTCATACCTTAAGACCCCATACTTAGAGGAGAAAGTCGGCTTGCGTTCCTGCCTTAACCACAGCACAGTTTTTCCTCTTACACTGCAGGGTGTTAGAAGAAGTTAAGCCCCGATAGCGTACCTAGAGCGTTCTTTGGGAGAGGCAGTTGGCTACACGGAGAACTCCGTGCCAAGGAAAGGTTATTCAGGGAAGGGACCAGTGTGTAGCTAGAGGGTATATTTACTCAGTAGAAATCTCAAGGAGGTAGGCTTCGTGTTCGCTGGAAACGGGGACCTGATGGCTCAGAACTTGCTTTCCCATTTTCAATGCTCCATTCATGCTGCCTTGAAACTACCTAAAAAACAGTTTTAGGACGGTTCTCTAGTCACTGTAGGCAGGGCTCTGGGAAGGGAACGAGTGTTCTCTCCATCAACAGGGTGCTTTCATAGCCTGGGTGGGAGCTCCTCCTGAGACGCTCTAGAGCTAAAAGGAAACTTGACGTGAGTCCTTTCCTCAAGGTAAAGCCTTTAAAAGCCTGACGAAGCGAAAGCTTGGAACAGAGTCCTTGAAGCATTAGCTTTAGGTCTGTTTTCTTTTAAAGTTAGTAAGCTTTCAGGTCACCGAGGACCTCGAGTGGGCACCCTATTCCCTGCAAGAACACCTAGTACCGGCAGGCTCCACTAGGCTGCTAAGAAACATCCAGGCCCGGAAACCTTTCCCAGTCACTCTGTGTATGCTGAGTGTAGGGCAACACACTGCACTCTTCCTTGGGAGAGCTGGATTTCCTCAGCACTCCAACAGCTCCAGGAAATCTGTTCTCTCACGTCCTACACGTCATGCAAATCTGCCTCATAGCCCTAGGCTGAGAGGCACTGACAAACCAAAACTGCTTTGCATTCCTCGTACAGAGTCATACCTGAAGACCCCATACTTAGAGGAGAAAGTCGGCTTGCGTTCCTGCCTTAACCACAGCACAGTCTTCCTCTTACACTGCAGGGTTTTAGAAGAAGCTAAGCCCCGATAGCGTACCTAGAGATTTCCTTGGGCAAGGCAGTTGGCTACACGGAGAACTCCGTGCCAAGGTAACGTTATTCAGGGAAGGGACCAGTGTGTAGCTAGAGGGTATATTTACTTGAGAAATCACAAGGAGGTAGGCTGCGTGTTCGCTGGAAACGGGGACCTGATGGCACAGGCCTTGCTTTCCCATTTTCAATGATCCATTCATGCTGCCTTGAAACTACCTAAAAAACAGTTTTAGGACGGTTCTCTAGTCACTGTAGGCAGGGCTCTGGGAATGGCCCGAGTGTTCTCTACATCAACAGGGTGCTTTCATAGCCTGGGTGGGAGCTCCTCCTGAGACGCTCTAGAGCAAAAGAAAACGGCGTGAGTCCTTTCCTCAAGGTAAACCCTTGAATAGCCTGCCGTAGCGGAAGCTTGGAGCAGAGTCCTTGAAGCATTAGCTTTAGGTCTGTTTTCTTTTAAGGTTAGTAAGCTTTCAGGACACCGAGGACCTCGCGTGGGCACCCTATTCCCTGCAAGAACACCTAGTACCGGCAGGCTCCACTAGGCTGCTAAGAAACATCCAGGCCCGAAAACCTTTCCCAGTCACTCTGTGTATGCTGAGTGTAGGGCAACACACTGCATTCTTCCTTGGGAGAGCTGGATTTCCTCAGCACTCCAACAGCTCCAGGAAATCTGTTCTCTCACGTCCTACACATCATGCAAATCTGCCTCATAGCCCTAGGCTGAGCGGCACTGAGAAACCAAAACTGCTTTGCATTCCTCGTACAGAGTCATACCTGAAGACCCCATACTTAGAGGAGAAAGTCGGCTTGCGTTCCTGCCTTAACCACAGCACAGTCTTCCTCTTACACTGCAGGGTGTTAGAAGAAGCTAAGCCCCGATAGCGTACCTAGAGCGTTCCTTGGGCAAGGCAGTTGGCTACACGGAGAACTCCGTGCCAAGGTAACGTTATTCAGGGAAGGGACCAGTGTGTAGCTAGAGTGTATATTTACTTGGAGAAATCACAAGGAGGTAGGCTGCGTGTTCCCTGGAAACGGGGACCTGATGGCACAGGCCTTGCTTTCCCATTTTCAATGCTCCATTCATGCTGCCTTGAAACTACCTAAAAAACAGTTTTAGGACGGTTCTCTAGTCACTGTAGGCAGGGCTCTGGGAAGGGAACGAGTGTTCTCTCCATCAACAGGGTGCTTTCATAGCCTGGGTGGGAGCTCCTCCTGAGACGCTCTAGAGCTAAAAGGAAACTTGACGTGAGTCCTTTCCTCAAGGTAAAGCCTTTAAAAGCCTGACGAAGCGAAAGCTTGGAACAGAGTCCTTGAAGCATTAGCTTTAGGTCTGTTTTCTTTTAAAGTTAGTAAGCTTTCAGGTCACCGAGGACCTCGAGTGGGCACCCTATTCCCTGCAAGAACACCTAGTACCGGCAGGCTCCACTAGGCTGCTAAGAAACATCCAGGCCCGGAAACCTTTCCCAGTCACTCTGTGTATGCTGAGTGTAGGGCAACACACTGCACTCTTCCTTGGGAGAGCTGGATTTCCTCAGCACTCCAACAGCTCCAGGAAATCTGTTCTCTCACGTCCTACACGTCATGCAAATCTGCCTCATAGCCCTAGGCTGAGCGGCACTGACAAACCAAAACTGCTTTGCATTCCTCGTACAGAGTCATACCTGAAGACCCCATACTTAGAGGAGAAAGTCGGCTTGCGTTCCTGCCTTAACCACAGCACAGTCTTCCTCTTACACTGCAGGGTTTTAGAAGAAGCTAAGCCCCGATAGCGTACCTAGAGCTTTCCTTGGGCAAGGCAGTTGGCTACACGGAGAACTCCGTGCCAAGGTAACGTTATTCAGGGAAGGGACCAGTGTGTAGCTAGAGGGTATATTTACTTGAGAAATCACAAGGAGGTAGGCTGCGTGTTCGCTGGAAACGGGGACCTGATGGCACAGGCCTTGCTTTCCCATTTTCAATGATCCATTCATGCTGCCTTGAAACTACCTAAAAAACAGTTTTAGGACGGTTCTCTAGTCACTGTAGGCAGGGCTCTGGGAATGGCCCGAGTGTTCTCTACATCAACAGGGTGCTTTCATAGCCTTGGTGGGAGCTCCTCCTGAGACGCTCTAGAGCAAAAGAAAACGGCGTGAGTCCTTTCCTCAAGGTAAAGCCTTGAATAGCCTGCCGTAGCGGAAGCTTGGAGCAGAGTCCTTGAAGCATTAGCTTTAGGTCTGTTTTCTTTTAAGGTTAGTAAGCTTTCAGGACACCGAGGACCTCGCGTGAGCACCCTATTCCCTGCAAGAACACCTAGTACCGGCAGGCTTCACTAGGCTGCTAAGAAACATCCAGGCCCGAAAACCTTTCCCAGTCACTCTGTGTATGCTGAGTGTAGGGCAACACACTGCATTCTTCCTTGGGAGAGCTGGATTTCCTCAGCACTCCAACAGCTCCAGGAAATCTGTTCTCTCACGTCCTACACATCATGCAAATCTGCCTCATAGCCCTAGGCTGAGCGGCACTGAGAAACCAAAACTGCTTTGCATTCCTCGTACAGAGTCATACCTGAAGACCCCATACTTAGAGGAGAAAGTCGGCTTGCGTTCCTGCCTTAACCACAGCACAGTCTTCCTCTTACACTGCAGGGTGTTAGAAGAAGCTAAGCCCCGATAGCGTACCTAGAGCGTTCCTTGGGCAAGGCAGTTGGCTACACGGAGAACTCCGTGCCAAGGTAACGTTATTCAGGGAAGGGACCAGTGTGTAGCTAGAGTGTATATTTACTTGGAGAAATCACAAGGAGGTAGGCTGCGTGTTCCCTGGAAACGGGGACCTGATGGCACAGGCCTTGCTTTCCCATTTTCAATGCTCCATTCATGCTGCCTTGAAACTACCTAAAAAACAGTTTTAGGACGGTTCTCTAGTCACTGTAGGCAGGGCTCTGGGAAGGGAACGAGTGTTCTCTCCATCAACAGGGTGCTTTCATAGCCTGGGTGGGAGCTCCTCCTGAGACGCTCTAGAGCTAAAAGGAAACTTGACGTGAGTCCTTTCCTCAAGGTAAAGCCTTGAATAGCCTGCCGAAGCGGAAGCTTGGAGCAGAGTCCTTGAAGCATTAGCTTTAGGTCTGTTTTCTTTTACACTTAGTAAGCTTTCAGGACACCGAGGACCTCGCGTGAGCACCCTATTCCCTGCAAGAACACCTAGTACCGGCAGGCTCCACTAGGCTGCTAAGAAACATCCAGGCCCGGAAACCTTTCCCAGTCACTCTGTGTATGCTGAGTGTAGGACAACACACTGCACTCTTCCTTGGGAGAGCTGGATTTCCTCAGCACTCCAACAGCTCCAGGAAATCTGTTCTCTCACGTCCTACACGTCATGCAAATCTGCCTCATAGCCCTAGGCTGAGCGGCACTGAGAAACCAAAACTGCTTTGCATTCCTCGTACAGAGTCATACCTTAAGACCCCATACTTAGAGGAGAAAGTCGGCTTGCGTTCCTGCCTTAACCACAGCACAGTTTTTCCTCTTACACTGCAGGGTGTTAGAAGAAGTTAAGCCCCGATAGCGTACCTAGAGCGTTCTTTGGGAGAGGCAGTTGGCTACACGGAGAACTCCGTGCCAAGGAAAGGTTATTCAGGGAAGGGACCAGTGTGTAGCTAGAGGGTATATTTACTCAGTAGAAATCTCAAGGAGGTAGGCTTCGTGTTCGCTGGAAACGGGGACCTGATGGCTCAGAACTTGCTTTCCCATTTTCAATGCTCCATTCATGCTGCCTTGAAACTACCTAAAAAACAGTTTTAGGACGGTTCTCTAGTCACTGTAGGCAGGGCTCTGGGAAGGGAACGAGTGTTCTCTCCATCAACAGGGTGCTTTCATAGCCTGGGTGGGAGCTCCTCCTGAGACGCTCTAGAGCTAAAAGGAAACTTGACGTGAGTCCTTTCCTCAAGGTAAAGCCTTTAAAAGCCTGACGAAGCGAAAGCTTGGAACAGAGTCCTTGAAGCATTAGCTTTAGGTCTGTTTTCTTTTAAAGTTAGTAAGCTTTCAGGTCACCGAGGACCTCGAGTGGGCACCCTATTCCCTGCAAGAACACCTAGTACCGGCAGGCTCCACTAGGCTGCTAAGAAACATCCAGGCCCGGAAACCTTTCCCAGTCACTCTGTGTATGCTGAGTGTAGGGCAACACACTGCACTCTTCCTTGGGAGAGCTGGATTTCCTCAGCACTCCAACAGCTCCAGGAAATCTGTTCTCTCACGTCCTACACGTCATGCAAATCTGCCTCATAGCCCTAGGCTGAGAGGCACTGACAAACCAAAACTGCTTTGCATTCCTCGTACAGAGTCATACCTGAAGACCCCATACTTAGAGGAGAAAGTCGGCTTGCGTTCCTGCCTTAACCACAGCACAGTCTTCCTCTTACACTGCAGGGTTTTAGAAGAAGCTAAGCCCCGATAGCGTACCTAGAGATTTCCTTGGGCAAGGCAGTTGGCTACACGGAGAACTCCGTGCCAAGGTAACGTTATTCAGGGAAGGGACCAGTGTGTAGCTAGAGGGTATATTTACTTGAGAAATCACAAGGAGGTAGGCTGCGTGTTCGCTGGAAACGGGGACCTGATGGCACAGGCCTTGCTTTCCCATTTTCAATGATCCATTCATGCTGCCTTGAAACTACCTAAAAAACAGTTTTAGGACGGTTCTCTAGTCACTGTAGGCAGGGCTCTGGGAATGGCCCGAGTGTTCTCTACATCAACAGGGTGCTTTCATAGCCTGGGTGGGAGCTCCTCCTGAGACGCTCTAGAGCAAAAGAAAACGGCGTGAGTCCTTTCCTCAAGGTAAACCCTTGAATAGCCTGCCGTAGCGGAAGCTTGGAGCAGAGTCCTTGAAGCATTAGCTTTAGGTCTGTTTTCTTTTAAGGTTAGTAAGCTTTCAGGACACCGAGGACCTCGCGTGGGCACCCTATTCCCTGCAAGAACACCTAGTACCGGCAGGCTCCACTAGGCTGCTAAGAAACATCCAGGCCCGAAAACCTTTCCCAGTCACTCTGTGTATGCTGAGTGTAGGGCAACACACTGCATTCTTCCTTGGGAGAGCTGGATTTCCTCAGCACTCCAACAGCTCCAGGAAATCTGTTCTCTCACGTCCTACACATCATGCAAATCTGCCTCATAGCCCTAGGCTGAGCGGCACTGAGAAACCAAAACTGCTTTGCATTCCTCGTACAGAGTCATACCTGAAGACCCCATACTTAGAGGAGAAAGTCGGCTTGCGTTCCTGCCTTAACCACAGCACAGTCTTCCTCTTA
The DNA here is from genome assembly GCF_965194805.1 of Balaenoptera borealis. Lineage (NCBI taxonomy): Eukaryota > Metazoa > Chordata > Mammalia > Artiodactyla > Balaenopteridae > Balaenoptera > Balaenoptera borealis. Next base: position 34,361 of record NW_028123043.1, on the reverse strand, counting down.
CACTGCAGGGTGTTAGAAGAAGCTAAGCCCCGATAGCGTACCTAGAGCGTTCCTTGGGCAAGGCAGTTGGCTACACGGAGAACTCCGTGCCAAGGTAACGTTATTCAGGGAAGGGACCAGTGTGTAGCTAGAGTGTATATTTACTTGGAGAAATCACAAGGAGGTAGGCTGCGTGTTCCCTGGAAACGGGGACCTGATGGCACAGGCCTTGCTTTCCCATTTTCAATGCTCCATTCATGCTGCCTTGAAACTACCTAAAAAACAGTTTTAGGACGGTTCTCTAGTCACTGTAGGCAGGGCTCTGGGAAGGGAACGAGTGTTCTCTCCATCAACAGGGTGCTTTCATAGCCTGGGTGGGAGCTCCTCCTGAGACGCTCTAGAGCTAAAAGGAAACTTGACGTGAGTCCTTTCCTCAAGGTAAAGCCTTTAAAAGCCTGACGAAGCGAAAGCTTGGAACAGAGTCCTTGAAGCATTAGCTTTAGGTCTGTTTTCTTTTAAAGTTAGTAAGCTTTCAGGTCACCGAGGACCTCGAGTGGGCACCCTATTCCCTGCAAGAACACCTAGTACCGGCAGGCTCCACTAGGCTGCTAAGAAACATCCAGGCCCGGAAACCTTTCCCAGTCACTCTGTGTATGCTGAGTGTAGGGCAACACACTGCACTCTTCCTTGGGAGAGCTGGATTTCCTCAGCACTCCAACAGCTCCAGGAAATCTGTTCTCTCACGTCCTACACGTCATGCAAATCTGCCTCATAGCCCTAGGCTGAGCGGCACTGACAAACCAAAACTGCTTTGCATTCCTCGTACAGAGTCATACCTGAAGACCCCATACTTAGAGGAGAAAGTCGGCTTGCGTTCCTGCCTTAACCACAGCACAGTCTTCCTCTTACACTGCAGGGTTTTAGAAGAAGCTAAGCCCCGATAGCGTACCTAGAGCTTTCCTTGGGCAAGGCAGTTGGCTACACGGAGAACTCCGTGCCAAGGTAACGTTATTCAGGGAAGGGACCAGTGTGTAGCTAGAGGGTATATTTACTTGAGAAATCACAAGGAGGTAGGCTGCGTGTTCGCTGGAAACGGGGACCTGATGGCACAGGCCTTGCTTTCCCATTTTCAATGATCCATTCATGCTGCCTTGAAACTACCTAAAAAACAGTTTTAGGACGGTTCTCTAGTCACTGTAGGCAGGGCTCTGGGAATGGCCCGAGTGTTCTCTACATCAACAGGGTGCTTTCATAGCCTTGGTGGGAGCTCCTCCTGAGACGCTCTAGAGCAAAAGAAAACGGCGTGAGTCCTTTCCTCAAGGTAAAGCCTTGAATAGCCTGCCGTAGCGGAAGCTTGGAGCAGAGTCCTTGAAGCATTAGCTTTAGGTCTGTTTTCTTTTAAGGTTAGTAAGCTTTCAGGACACCGAGGACCTCGCGTGGGCACCCTATTCCCTGCAAGAACACCTAGTACCGGCAGGCTTCACTAGGCTGCTAAGAAACATCCAGGCCCGAAAACCTTTCCCAGTCACTCTGTGTATGCTGAGTGTAGGGCAACACACTGCATTCTTCCTTGGGAGAGCTGGATTTCCTCAGCACTCCAACAGCTCCAGGAAATCTGTTCTCTCACGTCCTACACATCATGCAAATCTGCCTCATAGCCCTAGGCTGAGCGGCACTGAGAAACCAAAACTGCTTTGCATTCCTCGTACAGAGTCATACCTGAAGACCCCATACTTAGAGGAGAAAGTCGGCTTGCGTTCCTGCCTTAACCACAGCACAGTCTTCCTCTTACACTGCAGGGTGTTAGAAGAAGCTAAGCCCCGATAGCGTACCTAGAGCGTTCCTTGGGCAAGGCAGTTGGCTACACGGAGAACTCCGTGCCAAGGTAACGTTATTCAGGGAAGGGACCAGTGTGTAGCTAGAGTGTATATTTACTTGGAGAAATCACAAAGAGGTAGGCTGCGTGTTCCCTGGAAACGGGGACCTGATGGCACAGGCCTTGCTTTCCCATTTTCAATGCTCCATTCATGCTGCCTTGAAACTACCTAAAAAACAGTTTTAGGACGGTTCTCTAGTCACTGTAGGCAGGGCTCTGGGAAGGGAACGAGTGTTCTCTCCATCAACAGGGTGCTTTCATAGCCTGGGTGGGAGCTCCTCCTGAGACGCTCTAGAGCTAAAAGGAAACTTGACGTGAGTCCTTTCCTCAAGGTAAAGCCTTGAATAGCCTGCCGAAGCGGAAGCTTGGAGCAGAGTCCTTGAAGCATTAGCTTTAGGTCTGTTTTCTTTTACACTTAGTAAGCTTTCAGGACACCGAGGACCTCGCGTGAGCACCCTATTCCCTGCAAGAACACCTAGTACCGGCAGGCTCCACTAGGCTGCTAAGAAACATCCAGGCCCGGAAACCTTTCCCAGTCACTCTGTGTATGCTGAGTGTAGGGCAACACACTGCACTCTTCCTTGGGAGAGCTGGATTTCCTCAGCACTCCAACAGCTCCAGGAAATCTGTTCTCTCACGTCCTACATGTCATGCAAATCTGCCTCATAGCCCTAGACTGAGCGGCACTGAGAAACGAAAACTGCTTTGCATTCCTCGTAGAGAGTCATACTTTAAGACCCCATACTTACAGGAGAAAGTCGGCTTGCGTTCCTGCCTTAACCACAGCACAGTTTTTCCTCTTACACTGCAGGGTGTTAGAAGAAGTTAAGCCCCGATAGCGTACCTAGAGCGTTCTTTGGGAGAGGCAGTTGGCTACACGGAGAACTCCGTGCCAAGGAAAGGTTATTCAGGGAAGGGACCAGTGTGTAGCTAGAGGGTATATTTACTCAGTAGAAATCTCAAGGAGGTAGGCTTCGTGTTCGCTGGAAACGGGGACCTGATGGCACAGGCCTTGCTTTCCCATTTTCAATGCTCCATTCATGCTGCCTTGAAGCTACCTAAAAAACAGTTTTAGGACGGTTCTCTAGTCACTGTAGGCAGGGCTCTGGGAAGGGAACAAGTGTTCTCTCCATCAACAGGGTGCTTTCATAGCCTGGGTGGGAGCTCCTCCTGAGACGCTCTAGAGCTAAAAGGAAACTTAACGTGAGTCCTGTCCTCAAGGTAAAGCCTTGAATAGCCTGCCGTAGCGGAAGCTTGGAGCAGAGTCCTTGAAGCATTAGCTTTAGGTCTGTTTTCTTTTAAGGTTAGTAAGCTTTCAGGACACCGAGGACCTCGCGTGGGCACCCTATTCCCTGCAAGAACACCTACCGGCAGGCTCCACTAGGCTGCTAAGAAACATCCTGGCCCGGAAACCTTTCCCAGTCACTCTGTGTATGCTGAGTGTAGGGCAACACACTGCACTCCTCCTTGGGAGAGCTGGATTTCCTCAGCACTCCAACAGCTCCAGGAAATCTGTTCTCTCACGTCCTACATGTCATGCAAATCTGCCTCATAGCCCTAGGCTGAGCGGCACTGACAAACCAAAACTGCTTTGCATTCCTCGTACAGAGTCATACCTTAAGACCCCATACTTAGAGGAGAAAGTCGGCTTGCGTTCCTGCCTTAACCACAACAAAGTACTCCTCTTACACTGCAGGGTTTTAGAAGAAGCTGAGCCCCGAGAGCGTACCTAGAGCGTTCCTTGGGAGAGGCAGTTGGCTACACGGAGAACTCCGTGCCAAGGTAACGTTATTCAGGGAAGGGACAAGTGTGTAGCTAGAGTGTATATTTACTTGGAGAAATCACAAGGAGGTAGGCTGCGTGTTCGCTGGAAACGGGGACCTGATGGCACAGCCCTTGCTTTCCCATTTTCAATGCTCCATTCATGCTGCCTTGAAACTACCTAAAAAGCAGTTTTAGTAGAGCTAAAAGGAAACTTGATGTGAGTCCTGTCCTCAAGGTAAAGCCTTGAATAGCCTGCCGAAGCGGAAGCTTGGAGCAGAGTCCTTGAAGCATTAGCTTTAGGTCTGTTTTCTTTTAAGGTTAGTAAGCTTTCAGGACACCGAGGACCTCGCGTGGGCACCCTATTCCCTGCAAGAACACCTAGTACCGGCAGGCTCCACTAGGCTGCTAAGAAACATCCAGGCCCGGAAACCTTTCCCAGTCACTCTGTGTATGCTGAGTGTAGGGCAACACACTGCACTCTTCCTTGGGAGAGCTGGATTTCCTCAGCACTCCAACAGCTCCAGGAAATCTGTTCTCTCACGTCCTACATGTCATGCAAATCTGCCTCATAGCCCTAGGCTGAGCAGCACTGACAAACCAAATCTGCTTTGCATTCCTCGTACAGAGTCACACCTTAAGACCCCATACTTAGAGAAGAAAGTCGGCTTGCGTTCCTGCCTTAACCACAGCAAAGTCATCCTCTTACACTGCAGGGTTTTAGAAGAAGCTGAGCCCCTATAGCGTACCTAGAGCGTTCCTTGGGAGAGGCAGTTGGCTACACGGAGAACTCCGTGCCAAGGAAAGGTTATTCAGGGAAGGGACCAGTGTGTAACTAGAGGGTATATTTACTCAGTAGAAATCACAAGTAGGTAGGCTGCGTGTTCCCTGGAAACGGGGACCTGATGGCACAGGCCTTGCCTTCCCATTTTGAATGCTCCATTCATGCTGCCTTCAAACTACCTAAATAACAGTTTTAGGACGGTTCTCTAGTCACTGTAGGCAGGGCTCTGGGAAGGGCACGAGTGTTCTCTACATCAACAGGGTGCTTTCATAGCCTGGGTGGGAGCTCCTCCTGAGACGCTCTAGAGCTAAAAGGAAACTTGACGTGAGTCCTTTCCTCAAGGTAAAGCCTTGAATAGCCTGCCGAAGGGGAAGCTTGGAGCAGAGTCCTAAAGCATTAGCTTTAGGTCTGTTTTCTTTTAAGGTTAGTAAGCTTTCAGGACACCGAGGACCTCGCGTGAGCACCCTATTCGCCGCAAGAACACCTAGTACCGGCAGGCTCCACTAGGCTGCTAAGAAACATCCATGCCCGGAAACGTTTCCCAGTCACTCTGTGTATGCTGAGTGTAGGGCAACACACTGCACTGTTCTTTGGGAAACCTAGGTTTAGTCAGCACCTCAAGAGTTCCAGGAAATCTGTTCTCTTACATCCGACATGTCATGCAAATCTGCCTCATTGCCCTAGGCTGAGCGGCACTGAGAAACCAAAACTGCTTTGCATTCCTCGTACAGAGTCATACCTTAAGACCCCATACTTAGAGGAGAAAGTCGGCTTGCGTTCCTGCTGTATCCAAAGCACAGTTTCTCCTCTTACACTGCATGGTGTTAGAAGAAGCTAAGCTCCGATAGCGTACCTAGAGCGTTCCTTGGGAGAGGCAGTTGGCTACACGGAGAACTCCGTGCCAAGGAAACCTTATTCAGGGAAGGGACCAGTGTGTGGCTAGAGGGTATATTTACTCAGTAGAAATCACAAGGAGGTAGGCTGCGTGTGCGCTGGAAACGCGGACCTGATGGCACAGGCCTTGCTTTCCCATTTTGAATGCTCCATTCATGCTGCCTTGAAACTACCTAAAAAACAGTTTTAGGACGGTTCTCTAGTCACTGTAGGCAGGGCTCTGGGAAGGGCACGAGTGTTCTCTACATCAACAGGGTGCTTTCATAGCCCGCGTGGGAGCTCCTCCTGAGACGCTCTAGACCTAAAAGGATACTTGACGTGAGTCCTTTCCTCAAGGTAAAGCCTTGAATAGCCTGCCGAAGCGGAAGCTTGGAGCAGAGTCCTTGAAGCATTAGCTTTAGGTCTGTTTTCTTTTAAGGTTAGTAAGCTTTCAGGACACCGAGGACCTCGCGTGGGCACCCTATTCCCTGCAAGAACACCTAGTACCGGCAGGCCCCACTAGGCTGCTAAGAAATATCCAGGCCCGGAAACCTTTCCCAGTCACTCTGTGTATGCTGAGTGTAGGGCAACACACTTCACTCTTCCTTGGGAGAGCTGGATTTCCTCAGCACTCCAACAGCTCCAGGAAATCTGTTCTCTCACGTCCTACATGTCATGCAAATCTGCCTCATAGCCCTAGACTGAGCGGCACTGAGAAACGAAAACTGCTTTGCATTCCTCGTAGAGAGTCATACCTTAAGACCCCATACTTACAGGAGAAAGTCGGCTTGCGTTCCTGCTGTATCCAAAGCATAGTTTTTTCCTCTTACACTGCAGGGTGTTAGAAGAAGCTAAGCCCCGATAGCGTACCTAGAGCGTTCCTTGGGAGAGGCAGTTGGCTACACGGAGAATTCCGTGCCAAGGAAACGTTATTCAGGGAAGGGACCAGTGTGTAGCCAGAGTGAATATTTACTTAGTAGAAATCACAAGGAGGTAGGCTGCGTGTGCGCTGGAAACGCGGACCTGATGGCACAGGCCTTGCTTTCCCATTTTGAATGCTCCATTCATGCTGCCTTCAAACTACCTAAATAACAGTTTTAGGACGGGTCTCTAGTCACTGTAGGCAGGGCTCTGGGAAGGGCACGAGTGTTCTCTACATCAACAGGGTGCTTTCATAGCCTGGGTGGGAGCTCCTCCTGAGACGCTCTAGAGCTAAAAGGAAACTTGACGTGAGTCCTTTCCTCAAGGTAAAGCCTTGAATAGCCTGCCGAAGCGGAAGCTTGGAGGAGAGTCCTTGAAGCATTTGTTTTAGGTCTGTTTTCTTTTAAGGTTAGTAAGCTTTCAGGACACCGAGGACCTCGCGTGGGCACCCTATTCCCTGCAAGAACACCTAGTACCGGCAGGCCCCACTAGGCTGCTAAGAAACATCCAGGCCCGGAAACCTTTCCCAGTCACTCTGTGTATGCTGAGTGTAGGGCAACACACTTCACTCTTCCTTGGGAGAGCTGGATTTCCTCAGCACTCCAACAGCTCCAGGAAATCTGTTCTCTCACGTCCTACATGTCATGCAAATCTGCCTCATAGCCCTAGGCTGAGCGGCACTGAGAAACGAAAACTGCTTTGCATTCCTCGTAGAGAGTCATACCTTACGACCCCATACTTAGAGGAGAAAGTCGGCTTGCGTTCCTGCCTTAACCACAGCACAGTTTTTCCTCTTACACTGCAGGGTGTTAGAAGAAGTTAAGACCCGATAGCGTACCTAGAGCGTTCTTTGGGAGAGGCAGTTGGCTACACGGAGAACTCCGTGCCAAGGAAAGGTTATTCAGGGAAGGGACCAGTGTGTAGCTAGAGGGTATATTTACTCAGTAGAAATCTCAAGGAGGTAGGCTGCGTGTTCGTTGGAAACGGGGACCTGATGGCACAGGCCTTGCCTTCCCATTTTCAATGATCCATTCATGCTGCCTTGAAACTACCTAAAAAACAGTTTTAGGACGGTTCTCTAGTCACTGTAGGCAGGGCTCTGGGAGGGGCACGAGTGTTCTCTCCATCAACAGGGTGCTTTCATAGCCTGGGTGGGAGCTCCTCCTGAGACGCTCTAGAGCTAAAAGAAAACGACGTGAGTCCTTTCCTCAAGGTAAAGCCTTGAATAGCCTGCCGTAGCGGAAGCTTGGAGCAGAGTCCTTGAAGCATTAGCTTTAGGTCTGTTTTCTTTTAAGGTTAGTAAGCTTTCAGGACACCGAGGACCTCGCGTGGGCACCCTATTCCCTGCAAGAACACCTAGTACCGGCAGGCTCCACTAGGCTGCTAAGAAACATCCAGGCCCGGAAACCTTTCCCAGTCACTCTGTGTATGCTGAGTGTAGGGCAACACACTGCACTCTTCCTTGGGAGAGCTGGATTTCCTCAGCACTCCAACAGCTCCAGGAAATCTGTTCTCTCACGTCCTACACGTCATGCAAATCTGCTTCATAGCCCTAGGCTGAGCGGCACTGAGAAACCAAAACTGCTTTGCATTCCTCGTACAGAGTCATACCTTAAGACCCCATACTTAGAGGAGAAAGTCGGCTTGCGTTCCTGCCTTAACCACAGCACAGTTTTTCCTCTTACACTGCAGGGTGTTAGAAGAAGTTAAGCCCCGATAGCGTACCTAGAGCGTTCTTTGGGAGAGGCAGTTGGCTACACGGAGAACTCCGTGCCAAGGAAAGGTTATTCAGGGAAGGGACCAGTGTGTAGCTAGAGGGTATATTTACTCAGTAGAAATCACAAGGAGGTAGGCTGCGTGTTCCCTGGAAACGGGGACCTGATGGCACAGGCCTTGCCTTCCCATTTTGAATGCTCCATTCATGCTGCCTTGAAACCACCTAAATAACAGTTTGAGGACGGTTCTCTAGTCACTGTAGGCATGGCTCTGGGAAGGGCACGAGTGTTCTCTACATCAACAGGGTGCTTTCATAGCCTGGGTGGGAGCTCCTCCTGAGACGCTCTAGAGCTAAAAGGAAACTTGACGTGAGTCCTGTCCTCAAGGTAAAGCCTTGAATAGCCTGCCGAAGCGGAAGCTTGGAGCAGAGTCCTTGAAGCATTAGCTTTAGGTCTGTTTTCTTTTAAAGTTAGTAAGCTTTCAGGACACTGAGGACCTCGAGTGGGCACCCTATTCCCTGCAAGAACACCTAGTACCGGCAGGCTCCACTAGGCTGCTAAGAAACATCCAGGCCCGGAAACCTTTCCCAGTCACTCTGTGTATGCTGAGTGTAGGGCAACACACTGCACTCTTCCTTGGGAGAGCTGGATTTCCTCAGCACTCCAACAGCTCCAGGAAATCTGTTCTCTCACGTCCTACATGTCATGCAAATCTGCCTCATAGCCCTAGGCTGAGCGGCACTGACATACCAAAACTGCTTTGCATTCCTCGTACAGAGTCATACCTTGAGACCCCATACTTAGAGGAGAAAGTCGGCTTGCGTTCCTGCCTTAACCACAACAAAGTACTCCTCTTACACTGCAGGGTTTTAGAAGAAGCTGAGCCCCGAGAGCGTACCTAGAGCGTTCCTTGGGAGAGGCAGTTGGCTACACAGAGAACTCCGTGCCAAGGTAACGTTATTCAGGGAAGGGACCAGTGTGTAGCTAGAGTGTATATTTACTTGGAGAAATCACAAGGAGGTAGGCTGCGTGTTCGCTGGAAACGGGGACCTGATGGCACAGGCCTTGCTTTCCCATTTTCAATGCTCCATTCATGCTGCCTTGAAACTACCTAAAAAGCAGTTTTAGTAGAGCTAAAAGGAAACTTGATGTGAGTCCTGTCCTCAAGGTAAAGCCTTGAATAGCCTGCCGTAGCGGAAGCTTTGAGCAGAGTCCTTGAAGCATTAGCTTTAGGTCTGTTTTCTTTTAAGGTTAGTAAGCTTTCAGGACACCGAGGACCTCGCGTGGGCACCCTATTCCCTGCAAGAACACCTAGTACCGGCAGGCTCCACTAGGCTGCTAAGAAACATCCAGGCCCGGAAACCTTTCCCAGTCACTCTGTGTATGCTGAGTGTAGGGCAACACACTGCACTCTTCCTTGGGAGAGCTGGATTTCCTCAGCACTCCAACAGCTCCAGGAAATCTGTTCTCTCACGTCCTACATGTCATGCAAATCTGCCTCATAGCCCTAGGCTGAGCAGCACTGACAAACCAAATCTGCTTTGCATTCCTTGTACAGAGTCACACCTTAAGACCCCATACTTAGAGAAGAAAGTCGGCTTGCGTTCCTGCCTTAACCACAGCAAAGTCATCCTCTTACACTGCAGGGTTTTAGAAGAAGCTGAGCCCCTATAGCGTACCTAGAGCGTTCCTTGGGAGAGGCAGTTGGCTACACGGAGAACTCCGTGCCAAGGAAAGGTTATTCAGGGAAGGGACCAGTGTGTAACTAGAGGGTATATTTACTCAGTAGAAATCACAAGTAGGTAGGCTGCGTGTTCCCTGGAAACGGGGACCTGATGGCACAGGCCTTGCCTTCCCATTTTGAATGCTCCATTCATGCTGCCTTGAAACTACCTAAATAACAGTTTTAGGACGGTTCTCTAGTCACTGTAGGCAGGGCTCTGGGAAGGGTACGAGTGTTCTCTACATCAACAGGGTGCTTTCATAGCCTGGGTGGGAGCTCCTCCTGAGACGCTCTAGAGCTAAAAGGAAACTTAACGTGAGTCCTGTCCTCAAGGTAAAGCCTTGAATAGCCTGCCGTAGCGGAAGCTTGGAGCAGAGTCCTTGAAGCATTAGCTTTAGGTCTCTTTTCTTTTAAGGTTTGTAAGCTTTCAGGACACCGAGGACCTCGCGTGGGCACCCTATTCCCTGCAAGAACACCTAGTACCGGCAGGCTCCACTAGGCTGCTAAGAAACATCCAGGCCCGGAAACCTTTCCCAGTCACTCTGTGTATGCTGAGTGTAGGGCATCACACTGCACGCTTCCTTGGGAGAGCTGGATTTCCTCAGCACTCCAACAGCTCCAGGAAATCTGTTCTCTCAGGTCCTACATGTCAGTCAAATCTGCCTCATAGCCCTAGGCTGAGGGGCACTGACAAACCAAAACTGCTTTGCATTCCTCGTACAGAGTCATACCTTAAGACCCCATACTTAGAGGAGAAAGTCGGCTTGCGTTCCTGCCTTAACCACAGCACAGTCCTCCTCTTACACTGCAGGGTTTTAGAAGAAGCTAAGCCCCGATAGCGTACGTAGACCGTTCCTTGGGAGAGGCAGTTGGCTACACGGAGAATTCCGTGCCAAGAAAACGTTATTCAGGGAAGGGACCAGTGTGTAACTAGAGTGTATATTTACTTGGAGAAATCACAAGGAGGTAGGCTGCGTGTTCGCTGGAAACGCGGACCTGATGGCACAGGCCTTGCTTTCCCATTTTGAATGCTCCATTCATGCTGCCTTCAAACTAACTAAATAACAGTTTTAGGACGGTTCTCTAGTCACTGTAGGCAGGGCTCTGGGAAGGGCACGAGTGTTCTCTCCATCAACAGGGTGCTTTCATAGCCTGGGTGGGAGCTCCTCCTGAGACGCTCTAGAGCTAAAAGGAAACTTGACGTGAGTCCTTTCCTCAAGGTAAAGCCTTGAATAGCCTGCCGAAGGGGAAGCTTGGAGCAGAGCCCTGGAAGCATTAGCTTTAGGTCTCTTTTCTTTTAAGGTTAGTAAGCTTTCAGGACACCGAGGACCTCGCGTGGGCACCCTATTCCCTGCAAGAACACCTAGTACCGGCAGGCTCCACTAGGCTGCTAAGAAACATCCAGGCCCGGAAACCTTTCCCAGTCACTCTGTGTATGCTGAGTGTAGGGCAACACACTGCATTCTTCCTTGGGAGAGCTGGATTTCCTCAGCACTCCAACAGCTCCAGGAAATCTGTTCTCTCACGTCCTACACGTCATGCAAATCTGCCTCATAGCCCTAGGCTGAGCGGCACTGACAAACCAAAACTGCTTTGCATTCCTCGTACAGAGTCATACCTTAAGACCCCATACTTAGAGGAGAAAGTCGGCTTGCGTTCCTGCCTTAACCACAGCACAGTTTTTCCTCTTACACTGCAGGGTGTTAGAAGAAGTTAAGCCCCGATAGCGTACCTAGAGCGTTCTTTGGGAGAGGCAGTTGGCTACACGGAGAACTCCGTGCCAAGGAAAGGTTATTCAGGGAAGGGACCAGTGTGTAGCTAGAGGGTATATTTACTCAGTAGAAATCTCAAGGAGGTAGGCTTCGTGTTCGCTGGAAACGGGGACCTGATGGCTCAGAACTTGCTTTCCCATTTTCAATGCTCCATTCATGCTGCCTTGAAACTACCTAAAAAACAGTTTTAGGACGGTTCTCTAGTCACTGTAGGCAGGGCTCTGGGAAGGGAACGAGTGTTCTCTCCATCAACAGGGTGCTTTCATAGCCTGGGTGGGAGCTCCTCCTGAGACGCTCTAGAGCTAAAAGGAAACTTGACGTGAGTCCTTTCCTCAAGGTAAAGCCTTTAAAAGCCTGACGAAGCGAAAGCTTGGAACAGAGTCCTTGAAGCATTAGCTTTAGGTCTGTTTTCTTTTAAAGTTAGTAAGCTTTCAGTTCACCGAGGACCTCGAGTGGGCACCCTATTCCCTGCAAGAACACCTAGTACCGGCAGGCTCCACTAGGCTGCTAAGAAACATCCAGGCCCGGAAACCTTTCCCAGTCACTCTGTGTATGCTGAGTGTAGGGCATCACACTGCACGCTTCCTTGGGAGAGCTGGATTTCCTCAGCACTCCAACAGCTCCAGGAAATCTGTTCTCTCAGGTCCTACATGTCAGGCAAATCTGCCTCATAGCCCTAGGCTGAGCGGCACTGAGAAACCAAAACTGCTTTGCATTCCTCGTACAGAGTCATACCTGAAGACCCCATACTTAGAGGAGAAAGTCGGCTTGCGTTCCTGCCTTAACCACAGCACAGTCTTCCTCTTACACTGCAGGGTTTTAGAAGAAGCTAAGCCCCGATAGCGTACCTAGAGATTTCCTTGGGCAAGGCAGTTGGCTACACGGAGAACTCCGTGCCAAGGTAACGTTATTCAGGGAAGGGACCAGTGTGTAGCTAGAGGGTATATTTACTTGAGAAATCACAAGGAGGTAGGCTGCGTGTTCGCTGGAAACGGGGACCTGATGGCACAGGCCTTGCTTTCCCATTTTCAATGATCCATTCATGCTGCCTTGAAACTACCTAAAAAACAGTTTTAGGACGGTTCTCTAGTCACTGTAGGCAGGGCTCTGGGAATGGCCCGAGTGTTCTCTACATCAACAGGGTGCTTTCATAGCCTGGGTGGGAGCTCCTCCTGAGACGCTCTAGAGCAAAAGAAAACGGCGTGAGTCCTTTCCTCAAGGTAAACCCTTGAATAGCCTGCCGTAGCGGAAGCTTGGAGCAGAGTCCTTGAAGCATTAGCTTTAGGTCTGTTTTCTTTTAAGGTTAGTAAGCTTTCAGGACACCGAGGACCTCGCGTGGGCACCCTATTCCCTGCAAGAACACCTAGTACCGGCAGGCTCCACTAGGCTGCTAAGAAACATCCAGGCCCGAAAACCTTTCCCAGTCACTCTGTGTATGCTGAGTGTAGGGCAACACACTGCATTCTTCCTTGGGAGAGCTGGATTTCCTCAGCACTCCAACAGCTCCAGGAAATCTGTTCTCTCACGTCCTACACATCATGCAAATCTGCCTCATAGCCCTAGGCTGAGCGGCACTGAGAAACCAAAACTGCTTTGCATTCCTCGTACAGAGTCATACCTGAAGACCCCATACTTAGAGGAGAAAGTCGGCTTGCGTTCCTGCCTTAACCACAGCACAGTCTTCCTCTTACACTGCAGGGTGTTAGAAGAAGCTAAGCCCCGATAGCGTACCTAGAGCGTTCCTTGGGCAAGGCAGTTGGCTACACGGAGAACACCGTGCCAAGGTAAGGTTATTCAGGGAAGGGACCAGTGTGTAGCTAGAGTGTATATTTACTTGGAGAAATCACAAGGAGGTAGGCTGCGTGTTCCCTGGAAACGGGGACCTGATGGCACAGGCCTTGCTTTCCCATTTTCAATGCTCCATTCATGCTGCCTTGAAACTACCTAAAAAACAGTTTTAGGACGGTTCTCTAGTCACTGTAGGCAGGGCTCTGGGAAGGGAACGAGTGTTCTCTCCATCAACAGGGTGCTTTCATAGCCTGGGTGGGAGCTCCTCCTGAGACGCTCTAGAGCTAAAAGGAAACTTGACGTGAGTCCTTTCCTCAAGGTAAAGCCTTGAATAGCCTGCCGAAGCGGAAGCTTGGAGCAGAGTCCTTGAAGCATTAGCTTTAGGTCTGTTTTCTTTTACACTTAGTAAGCTTTCAGGACACCGAGGACCTCGCGTGAGCACCCTATTCCCTGCAAGAACACCTAGTACCGGCAGGCTCCACTAGGCTGCTAAGAAACATCCAGGCCCGGAAACCTTTCCCAGTCACTCTGTGTATGCTGAGTGTAGGGCAACACACTGCACTCTTCCTTGGGAGAGCTGGATTTCCTCAGCACTCCAACAGCTCCAGGAAATCTGTTCTCTCACGTCCTACACGTCATGCAAATCTGCCTCATAGCCCTAGGCTGAGCGGCACTGAGAAACCAAAACTGCTTTGCATTCCTCGTACAGAGTCATACCTTAAGACCCCATACTTACAGGAGAAAGTCGGCTTGCGTTCCTGCCTTAACCACAGCACAGTTTTTCCTCTTACACTGCAGGGTGTTAGAAGAAGTTAAGCCCCGATAGCGTACCTAGAGCGTTCTTTGGGAGAGGCAGTTGGCTACACGGAGAACTCCGTGCCAAGGAAAGGTTATTCAGGGAAGGGACCAGTGTGTAGCTAGAGGGTATATTTACTCAGTAGAAATCTCAAGGAGGTAGGCTTCGTGTTCGCTGGAAACGGGGACCTGATGGCTCAGAACTTGCTTTCCCATTTTCAATGCTCCATTCATGCTGCCTTGAAACTACCTAAAAAACAGTTTTAGGACGGTTCTCTAGTCACTGTAGGCAGGGCTCTGGGAAGGGAACGAGTGTTCTCTCCATCAACAGGGTGCTTTCATAGCCTGGGTGGGAGCTCCTCCTGAGACGCTCTAGAGCTAAAAGGAAACTTGACGTGAGTCCTTTCCTCAAGGTAAAGCCTTTAAAAGCCTGACGAAGCGAAAGCTTGGAACAGAGTCCTTGAAGCATTAGCTTTAGGTCTGTTTTCTTTTAAAGTTAGTAAGCTTTCAGGTCACCGAGGACCTCGAGTGGGCACCCTATTCCCTGCAAGAACACCTAGTACCGGCAGGCTCCACTAGGCTGCTAAGAAACATCCAGGCCCGGAAACCTTTCCCAGTCACTCTGTGTATGCTGAGTGTAGGGCAACACACTGCACTCTTCCTTGGGAGAGCTGGATTTCCTCAGCACTCCAACAGCTCCAGGAAATCTGTTCTCTCACGTCCTACACGTCATGCAAATCTGCCTCATAGCCCTAGGCTGAGCGGCACTGACAAACCAAAACTGCTTTGCATTCCTCGTACAGAGTCATACCTGAAGACCCCATACTTAGAGGAGAAAGTCGGCTTGCGTTCCTGCCTTAACCACAGCACAGTCTTCCTCTTACACTGCAGGGTTTTAGAAGAAGCTAAGCCCCGATAGCGTACCTAGAGCTTTCCTTGGGCAAGGCAGTTGGCTACACGGAGAACTCCGTGCCAAGGTAACGTTATTCAGGGAAGGGACCAGTGTGTAGCTAGAGGGTATATTTACTTGAGAAATCACAAGGAGGTAGGCTGCGTGTTCGCTGGAAACGGGGACCTGATGGCACAGGCCTTGCTTTCCCATTTTCAATGATCCATTCATGCTGCCTTGAAACTACCTAAAAAACAGTTTTAGGACGGTTCTCTAGTCACTGTAGGCAGGGCTCTGGGAATGGCCCGAGTGTTCTCTACATCAACAGGGTGCTTTCATAGCCTGGGTGGGAGCTCCTCCTGAGACGCTCTAGAGCAAAAGAAAACGGCGTGAGTCCTTTCCTCAAGGTAAACCCTTGAATAGCCTGCCGTAGCGGAAGCTTGGAGCAGAGTCCTTGAAGCATTAGCTTTAGGTCTGTTTTCTTTTAAGGTTAGTAAGCTTTCAGGACACCGAGGACCTCGCGTGGGCACCCTATTCCCTGCAAGAACACCTAGTACCGGCAGGCTCCACTAGGCTGCTAAGAAACATCCAGGCCCGAAAACCTTTCCCAGTCACTCTGTGTATGCTGAGTGTAGGGCAACACACTGCATTCTTCCTTGGGAGAGCTGGATTTCCTCAGCACTCCAACAGCTCCAGGAAATCTGTTCTCTCACGTCCTACACATCATGCAAATCTGCCTCATAGCCCTAGGCTGAGCGGCACTGACAAACCAAAACTGCTTTGCATTCCTCGTACAGAGTCATACCTGAAGACCCCATACTTAGAGGAGAAAGTCGGCTTGCGTTCCTGCCTTAACCACAGCACAGTCTTCCTCTTACACTGCAGGGTGTTAGAAGAAGCTAAGCCCCGATAGCGTACCTAGAGCGTTCCTTGGGCAAGGCAGTTGGCTACACGGAGAACTCCGTGCCAAGGTAACGTTATTCAGGGAAGGGACCAGTGTGTAGCTAGAGTGTATATTTACTTGGAGAAATCACAAGGAGGTAGGCTGCGTGTTCCCTGGAAACGGGGACCTGATGGCACAGGCCTTGCCTTCCCATTTTGAATGCTCCATTCATGCTGCCTTGAAACTACCTAAAAAACAGTTTTAGGACGGTTCTCTAGTCACTGTAGGCAGGGCTCTGGGAAGGGTACGAGTGTTCTCTACATCAACAGGGTGCTTTCATAGCCTGGGTGGGAGCTCCTCCTGAGACGCTCTAGAGCTAAAAGGAAACTTAACGTGAGTCCTGTCCTCAAGGTAAAGCCTTGAATAGCCTGCCGTAGCGGAAGCTTGGAGCAGAGTCCTTGAAGCATTAGCTTTAGGTCTCTTTTCTTTTAAGGTTAGTAAGCTTTCAGGACACCGAGGACCTCGCGTGGGCACCCTATTCCCTGCAAGAACACCTAGTACCGGCAGGCTCCACTAGGCTGCTAAGAAACATCCAGGCCCGGAAACCTTTCCCAGTCACTCTGTGTATGCTGAGTGTAGGGCATCACACTGCACGCTTCCTTGGGAGAGCTGGATTTCCTCAGCACTCCAACAGCTCCAGGAAATCTGTTCTCTCAGGTCCTACATGTCAGGCAAATCTGCCTCATAGCCCTAGGCTGAGGGGCACTGACAAACCAAAACTGCTTTGCATTCCTCGTACAGAGTCATACCTTAAGACCCCATACTTAGAGGAGAAAGTCGGCTTGCGTTCCTGCCTTAACCACAGCACAGTCCTCCTCTTACACTGCAGGGTTTTAGAAGAAGCTAAGCCCCGATAGCGTACGTAGACCGTTCCTTGGGAGAGGCAGTTGGCTACACGGAGAATTCCGTGCCAAGAAAACGTTATTCAGGGAAGGGACCAGTGTGTAACTAGAGTGTATATTTACTTGGAGAAATCACAAGGAGGTAGGCTGCGTGTTCGCTGGAAACGCGGACCTGATGGCACAGGCCTTGCTTTCCCATTTTGAATGCTCCATTCATGCTGCCTTCAAACTAACTAAATAACAGTTTTAGGACGGTTCTCTAGTCACTGTAGGCAGGGCTCTGGGAAGGGCACGAGTGTTCTCTCCATCAACAGGGTGCTTTCATAGCCTGGGTGGGAGCTCCTCCTGAGACGCTCTAGAGCTAAAAGGAAACTTGACGTGAGTCCTTTCCTCAAGGTAAAGCCTTGAATAGCCTGCCGAAGGGGAAGCTTGGAGCAGAGTCCTTGAAGCATTAGCTTTAGGTCTGTTTTCTTTTACACTTAGTAAGCTTTCAGGACACCGAGGACCTCGCGTGAGCACCCTATTCCCTGCAAGAACACCTAGTACCGGCAGGCTCCACTAGGCTGCTAAGAAACATCCAGGCCCGGAAACCTTTCCCAGTCACTCTGTGTATGCTGAGTGTAGGGCAACACACTGCATTCTTCCTTGGGAGAGCTGGATTTCCTCAGCACTACAACAGCTCCAGGAAATCTGTTCTCTCACGTCCTACACGTCATGCAAATCTGCCTCATAGCCCTAGGCTGAGCGGCACTGACAAACCAAAACTGCTTTGCATTCCTCGTACAGAGTCATACCTTAAGACCCCATACTTAGAGGAGAAAGTCGGCTTGCGTTCCTGCCTTAACCACAGCACAGTTTTTCCTCTTACACTGCAGGGTGTTAGAAGAAGTTAAGCCCCGATAGCGTACCTAGAGCGTTCTTTGGGAGAGGCAGTTGGCTACACGGAGAACTCCGTGCCAAGGAAAGGTTATTCAGGGAAGGGACCAGTGTGTAGCTAGAGGGTATATTTACTCAGTAGAAATCTCAAGGAGGTAGGCTTCGTGTTCGCTGGAAACGGGGACCTGATGGCTCAGAACTTGCTTTCCCATTTTCAATGCTCCATTCATGCTGCCTTGAAACTACCTAAAAAACAGTTTTAGGACGGTTCTCTAGTCACTGTAGGCAGGGCTCTGGGAAGGGAACGAGTGTTCTCTCCATCAACAGGGTGCTTTCATAGCCTGGGTGGGAGCTCCTCCTGAGACGCTCTAGAGCTAAAAGGAAACTTGACGTGAGTCCTTTCCTCAAGGTAAAGCCTTTAAAAGCCTGACGAAGCGAAAGCTTGGAACAGAGTCCTTGAAGCATTAGCTTTAGGTCTGTTTTCTTTTAAAGTTAGTAAGCTTTCAGGTCACCGAGGACCTCGAGTGGGCACCCTATTCCCTGCAAGAACACCTAGTACCGGCAGGCTCCACTAGGCTGCTAAGAAACATCCAGGCCCGGAAACCTTTCCCAGTCACTCTGTGTATGCTGAGTGTAGGGCATCACACTGCACGCTTCCTTGGGAGAGCTGGATTTCCTCAGCACTCCAACAGCTCCAGGAAATCTGTTCTCTCAGGTCCTACATGTCAGGCAAATCTGCCTCATAGCCCTAGGCTGAGCGGCACTGAGAAACCAAAACTGCTTTGCATTCCTCGTACAGAGTCATACCTGAAGACCCCATACTTAGAGGAGAAAGTCGGCTTGCGTTCCTGCCTTAACCACAGCACAGTCTTCCTCTTACACTGCAGGGTTTTAGAAGAAGCTAAGCCCCGATAGCGTACCTAGAGATTTCCTTGGGCAAGGCAGTTGGCTACACGGAGAACTCCGTGCCAAGGTAACGTTATTCAGGGAAGGGACCAGTGTGTAGCTAGAGGGTATATTTACTTGAGAAATCACAAGGAGGTAGGCTGCGTGTTCGCTGGAAACGGGGACCTGATGGCACAGGCCTTGCTTTCCCATTTTCAATGATCCATTCATGCTGCCTTGAAACTACCTAAAAAACAGTTTTAGGACGGTTCTCTAGTCACTGTAGGCAGGGCTCTGGGAATGGCCCGAGTGTTCTCTACATCAACAGGGTGCTTTCATAGCCTGGGTGGGAGCTCCTCCTGAGACGCTCTAGAGCAAAAGAAAACGGCGTGAGTCCTTTCCTCAAGGTAAACCCTTGAATAGCCTGCCGTAGCGGAAGCTTGGAGCAGAGTCCTTGAAGCATTAGCTTTAGGTCTGTTTTCTTTTAAGGTTAGTAAGCTTTCAGGACACCGAGGACCTCGCGTGGGCACCCTATTCCCTGCAAGAACACCTAGTACCGGCAGGCTCCACTAGGCTGCTAAGAAACATCCAGGCCCGGAAACCTTTCCCAGTCACTCTGTGTATGCTGAGTGTAGGGCAACACACTGCATTCTTCCTTGGGAGAGCTGGATTTCCTCAGCACTCCAACAGCTCCAGGAAATCTGTTCTCTCACGTCCTACACATCATGCAAATCTGCCTCATAGCCCTAGGCTGAGCGGCACTGAGAAACCAAAACTGCTTTGCATTCCTCGTACAGAGTCATACCTGAAGACCCCATACTTAGAGGAGAAAGTCGGCTTGCGTTCCTGCCTTAACCACAGCACAGTCTTCCTCTTACACTGCAGGGTGTTAGAAGAAGCTAAGCCCCGATAGCGTACCTAGAGCGTTCCTTGGGCAAGGCAGTTGGCTACACGGAGAACACCGTGCCAAGGTAACGTTATTCAGGGAAGGGACCAGTGTGTAGCTAGAGTGTATATTTACTTGGAGAAATCACAAGGAGGTAGGCTGCGTGTTCCCTGGAAACGGGGACCTGATGGCACAGGCCTTGCTTTCCCATTTTCAATGCTCCATTCATGCTGCCTTGAAACTACCTAAAAAACAGTTTTAGGACGGTTCTCTAGTCACTGTAGGCAGGGCTCTGGGAAGGGAACGAGTGTTCTCTCCATCAACAGGGTGCTTTCATAGCCTGGGTGGGAGCTCCTCCTGAGACGCTCTAGAGCTAAAAGGAAACTTGACGTGAGTCCTTTCCTCAAGGTAAAGCCTTGAATAGCCTGCCGAAGCGGAAGCTTGGAGCAGAGTCCTTGAAGCATTAGCTTTAGGTCTGTTTTCTTTTACACTTAGTAAGCTTTCAGGACACCGAGGACCTCGCGTGAGCACCCTATTCCCTGCAAGAACACCTAGTACCGGCAGGCTCCACTAGGCTGCTAAGAAACATCCAGGCCCGGAAACCTTTCCCAGTCACTCTGTGTATGCTGAGTGTAGGGCAACACACTGCACTCTTCCTTGGGAGAGCTGGATTTCCTCAGCACTCCAACAGCTCCAGGAAATCTGTTCTCTCACGTCCTACACGTCATGCAAATCTGCCTCATAGCCCTAGGCTGAGCGGCACTGAGAAACCAAAACTGCTTTGCATTCCTCGTACAGAGTCATACCTTAAGACCCCATACTTAGAGGAGAAAGTCGGCTTGCGTTCCTGCCTTAACCACAGCACAGTTTTTCCTCTTACACTGCAGGGTGTTAGAAGAAGTTAAGCCCCGATAGCGTACCTAGAGCGTTCTTTGGGAGAGGCAGTTGGCTACACGGAGAACTCCGTGCCAAGGAAAGGTTATTCAGGGAAGGGACCAGTGTGTAGCTAGAGGGTATATTTACTCAGTAGAAATCTCAAGGAGGTAGGCTTCGTGTTCGCTGGAAACGGGGACCTGATGGCTCAGAACTTGCTTTCCCATTTTCAATGCTCCATTCATGCTGCCTTGAAACTACCTAAAAAACAGTTTTAGGACGGTTCTCTAGTCACTGTAGGCAGGGCTCTGGGAAGGGAACGAGTGTTCTCTCCATCAACAGGGTGCTTTCATAGCCTGGGTGGGAGCTCCTCCTGAGACGCTCTAGAGCTAAAAGGAAACTTGACGTGAGTCCTTTCCTCAAGGTAAAGCCTTTAAAAGCCTGACGAAGCGAAAGCTTGGAACAGAGTCCTTGAAGCATTAGCTTTAGGTCTGTTTTCTTTTAAAGTTAGTAAGCTTTCAGGTCACCGAGGACCTCGAGTGGGCACCCTATTCCCTGCAAGAACACCTAGTACCGGCAGGCTCCACTAGGCTGCTAAGAAACATCCAGGCCCGGAAACCTTTCCCAGTCACTCTGTGTATGCTGAGTGTAGGGCAACACACTGCACTCTTCCTTGGGAGAGCTGGATTTCCTCAGCACTCCAACAGCTCCAGGAAATCTGTTCTCTCACGTCCTACACGTCATGCAAATCTGCCTCATAGCCCTAGGCTGAGCGGCACTGACAAACCAAAACTGCTTTGCATTCCTCGTACAGAGTCATACCTGAAGACCCCATACTTAGAGGAGAAAGTCGGCTTGCGTTCCTGCCTTAACCACAGCACAGTCTTCCTCTTACACTGCAGGGTTTTAGAAGAAGCTAAGCCCCGATAGCGTACCTAGAGCTTTCCTTGGGCAAGGCAGTTGGCTACACGGAGAACTCCGTGCCAAGGTAACGTTATTCAGGGAAGGGACCAGTGTGTAGCTAGAGGGTATATTTACTTGAGAAATCACAAGGAGGTAGGCTGCGTGTTCGCTGGAAACGGGGACCTGATGGCACAGGCCTTGCTTTCCCATTTTCAATGATCCATTCATGCTGCCTTGAAACTACCTAAAAAACAGTTTTAGGACGGTTCTCTAGTCACTGTAGGCAGGGCTCTGGGAATGGCCCGAGTGTTCTCTACATCAACAGGGTGCTTTCATAGCCTTGGTGGGAGCTCCTCCTGAGACGCTCTAGAGCAAAAGAAAACGGCGTGAGTCCTTTCCTCAAGGTAAAGCCTTGAATAGCCTGCCGTAGCGGAAGCTTGGAGCAGAGTCCTTGAAGCATTAGCTTTAGGTCTGTTTTCTTTTAAGGTTAGTAAGCTTTCAGGACACCGAGGACCTCGCGTGGGCACCCTATTCCCTGCAAGAACACCTAGTACCGGCAGTCTCCACTAGGCTGCTAAGAAACATCCAGGCCCGAAAACCTTTCCCAGTCACTCTGTGTATGCTGAGTGTAGGGCAACACACTGCATTCTTCCTTGGGAGAGCTGGATTTCCTCAGCACTCCAACAGCTCCAGGAAATCTGTTCTCTCACGTCCTACACATCATGCAAATCTGCCTCATAGCCCTAGGCTGAGCGGCACTGAGAAACCAAAACTGCTTTGCATTCCTCGTACAGAGTCATACCTGAAGACCCCATACTTAGAGGAGAAAGTCGGCTTGCGTTCCTGCCTTAACCACAGCACAGTCTTCCTCTTACACTGCAGGGTGTTAGAAGAAGCTAAGCCCCGATAGCGTACCTAGAGCGTTCCTTGGGCAAGGCAGTTGGCTACACGGAGAACTCCGTGCCAAGGTAACGTTATTCAGGGAAGGGACCAGTGTGTAGCTAGAGTGTATATTTACTTGGAGAAATCACAAGGAGGTAGGCTGCGTGTTCCCTGGAAACGGGGACCTGATGGCACAGGCCTTGCTTTCCCATTTTCAATGCTCCATTCATGCTGCCTTGAAACTACCTAAAAAACAGTTTTAGGACGGTTCTCTAGTCACTGTAGGCAGGGCTCTGGGAAGGGAACGAGTGTTCTCTCCATCAACAGGGTGCTTTCATAGCCTGGGTGGGAGCTCCTCCTGAGACGCTCTAGAGCTAAAAGGAAACTTGACGTGAGTCCTTTCCTCAAGGTAAAGCCTTGAATAGCCTGCCGAAGCGGAAGCTTGGAGCAGAGTCCTTGAAGCATTAGCTTTAGGTCTGTTTTCTTTTACACTTAGTAAGCTTTCAGTACACCGAGGACCTCGCGTGAGCACCCTATTCCCTGCAAGAACACCTAGTACCGGCAGGCTCCACTAGGCTGCTAAGAAACATCCAGGCCCGGAAACCTTTCCCAGTCACTCTGTGTATGCTGAGTGTAGGGCAACACACTGCACTCTTCCTTGGGAGAGCTGGATTTCCTCAGCACTCCAACAGCTCCAGGAAATCTGTTCTCTCACGTCCTACACGTCATGCAAATCTGCCTCATAGCCCTAGGCTGAGCGGCACTGAGAAACCAAAACTGCTTTGCATTCCTCGTACAGAGTCATACCTTAAGACCCCATACTTACAGGAGAAAGTCGGCTTGCGTTCCTGCCTTAACCACAGCACAGTTTTTCCTCTTACACTGCAGGGTGTTAGAAGAAGTTAAGCCCCGATAGCGTACCTAGAGCGTTCTTTGGGAGAGGCAGTTGGCTACACGGAGAACTCCGTGCCAAGGAAAGGTTATTCAGGGAAGGGACCAGTGTGTAGCTAGAGGGTATATTTACTCAGTAGAAATCTCAAGGAGGTAGGCTTCGTGTTCGCTGGAAACGGGGACCTGATGGCACAGGCCTTGCTTTCCCATTTTCAATGCTCCATTCATGCTGCCTTGAAGCTACCTAAAAAACAGTTTTAGGACGGTTCTCTAGTCACTGTAGGCAGGGCTCTGGGAAGGGAACAAGTGTTCTCTCCATCAACAGGGTGCTTTCATAGCCTGGGTGGGAGCTCCTCCTGAGACGCTCTAGAGCTAAAAGGAAACTTAACGTGAGTCCTGTCCTCAAGGTAAAGCCTTGAATAGCCTGCCGTAGCGGAAGCTTGGAGCAGAGTCCTTGAAGCATTAGCTTTAGGTCTGTTTTCTTTTAAGGTTAGTAAGCTTTCAGGACACCGAGGACCTCGCGTGGGCACCCTATTCCCTGCAAGAACACCTACCGGCAGGCTCCACTAGGCTGCTAAGAAACATCCTGGCCCGGAAACCTTTCCCAGTCACTCTGTGTATGCTGAGTGTAGGGCAACACACTGCACTCCTCCTTGGGAGAGCTGGATTTCCTCAGCACTCCAACAGCTCCAGGAAATCTGTTCTCTCACGTCCTACATGTCATGCAAATCTGCCTCATAGCCCTAGGCTGAGCGGCACTGACAAACCAAAACTGCTTTGCATTCCTCGTACAGAGTCATACCTTAAGACCCCATACTTAGAGGAGAAAGTCGGCTTGCGTTCCTGCCTTAACCACAACAAAGTACTCCTCTTACACTGCAGGGTTTTAGAAGAAGCTGAGCCCCGAGAGCGTACCTAGAGCGTTCCTTGGGAGAGGCAGTTGGCTACACGGAGAACTCCGTGCCAAGGTAACGTTATTCAGGGAAGGGACAAGTGTGTAGCTAGAGTGTATATTTACTTGGAGAAATCACAAGGAGGTAGGCTGCGTGTTCGCTGGAAACGGGGACCTGATGGCACAGCCCTTGCTTTCCCATTTTCAATGCTCCATTCATGCTGCCTTGAAACTACCTAAAAAGCAGTTTTAGTAGAGCTAAAAGGAAACTTGATGTGAGTCCTGTCCTCAAGGTAAAGCCTTGAATAGCCTGCCGTAGCGGAAGCTTTGAGCAGAGTCCTTGAAGCATTAGCTTTAGGTCTGTTTTCTTTTAAGGTTAGTAAGCTTTCAGGACACCGAGGACCTCGCGTGGGCACCCTATTCCCTGCAAGAACACCTAGTACCGGCAGGCTCCACTAGGCTGCTAAGAAACATCCAGGCCCGGAAACCTTTCCCAGTCACTCTGTGTATGCTGAGTGTAGGGCAACACACTGCACTCTTCCTTGGGAGAGCTGGATTTCCTCAGCACTCCAACAGCTCCAGGAAATCTGTTCTCTCACGTCCTACATGTCATGCAAATCTGCCTCATAGCCCTAGGCTGAGCAGCACTGACAAACCAAATCTGCTTTGCATTCCTCGTACAGAGTCACACCTTAAGACCCCATACTTAGAGAAGAAAGTCGGCTTGCGTTCCTGCCTTAACCACAGCAAAGTCATCCTCTTACACTGCAGGGTTTTAGAAGAAGCTGAGCCCCTATAGCGTACCTAGAGCGTTCCTTGGGAGAGGCAGTTGGCTACACGGAGAACTCCGTGCCAAGGAAAGGTTATTCAGGGAAGGGACCAGTGTGTAACTAGAGGGTATATTTACTCAGTAGAAATCACAAGTAGGTAGGCTGCGTGTTCCCTGGAAACGGGGACCTGATGGCACAGGCCTTGCCTTCCCATTTTGAATGCTCCATTCATGCTGCCTTCAAACTAACTAAATAACAGTTTTAGGACGGTTCTCTAGTCACTGTAGGCAGGGCTCTGGGAAGGGCACGAGTGTTCTCTACATCAACAGGGTGCTTTCATAGCCTGGGTGGGAGCTCCTCCTGAGACGCTCTAGAGCTAAAAGGAAACTTGACGTGAGTCCTTTCCTCAAGGTAAAGCCTTGAATAGCCTGCCGAAGGGGAAGCTTGGAGCAGAGTCCTAAAGCATTAGCTTTAGGTCTGTTTTCTTTTAAGGTTAGTAAGCTTTCAGGACACCGAGGACCTCGCGTGAGCACCCTATTCGCCGCAAGAACACCTAGTACCGGCAGGCTCCACTAGGCTGCTAAGAAACATCCATGCCCGGAAACGTTTCCCAGTCACTCTGTGTATGCTGAGTGTAGGGCAACACACTGCACTGTTCTTTGGGAAACCTAGGTTTAGTCAGCACCTCAAGAGTTCCAGGAAATCTGTTCTCTTACATCCGACATGTCATGCAAATCTGCCTCATTGCCCTAGGCTGAGCGGCACTGAGAAACCAAAACTGCTTTGCATTCCTCGTACAGAGTCATACCTTAAGACCCCATACTTAGAGGAGAAAGTCGGCTTGCGTTCCTGCTGTATCCAAAGCACAGTTTCTCCTCTTACACTGCATGGTGTTAGAAGAAGCTAAGCTCCGATAGCGTACCTAGAGCGTTCCTTGGGAGAGGCAGTTGGCTACACGGAGAACTCCGTGCCAAGGAAACCTTATTCAGGGAAGGGACCAGTGTGTGGCTAGAGGGTATATTTACTCAGTAGAAATCACAAGGAGGTAGGCTGCGTGTGCGCTGGAAACGCGGACCTGATGGCACAGGCCTTGCTTTCCCATTTTGAATGCTCCATTCATGCTGCCTTGAAACTACCTAAAAAACAGTTTTAGGACGGTTCTCTAGTCACTGTAGGCAGGGCTCTGGGAAGGGCACGAGTGTTCTCTACATCAACAGGGTGCTTTCATAGCCCGCGTGGGAGCTCCTCCTGAGACGCTCTAGACCTAAAAGGATACTTGACGTGAGTCCTTTCCTCAAGGTAAAGCCTTGAATAGCCTGCCGAAGCGGAAGCTTGGAGCAGAGTCCTTGAAGCATTAGCTTTAGGTCTGTTTTCTTTTAAGGTTAGTAAGCTTTCAGGACACCGAGGACCTCGCGTGGGCACCCTATTCCCTGCAAGAACACCTAGTACCGGCAGGCCCCACTAGGCTGCTAAGAAATATCCAGGCCCGGAAACCTTTCCCAGTCACTCTGTGTATGCTGAGTGTAGGGCAACACACTTCACTCTTCCTTGGGAGAGCTGGATTTCCTCAGCACTCCAACAGCTCCAGGAAATCTGTTCTCTCACGTCCTACATGTCATGCAAATCTGCCTCATAGCCCTAGACTGAGCGGCACTGAGAAACGAAAACTGCTTTGCATTCCTCGTAGAGAGTCATACCTTAAGACCCCATACTTACAGGAGAAAGTCGGCTTGCGTTCCTGCTGTATCCAAAGCATAGTTTTTTCCTCTTACACTGCAGGGTGTTAGAAGAAGCTAAGCCCCGATAGCGTACCTAGAGCGTTCCTTGGGAGAGGCAGTTGGCTACACGGAGAATTCCGTGCCAAGGAAACGTTATTCAGGGAAGGGACCAGTGTGTAGCCAGAGTGAATATTTACTTAGTAGAAATCACAAGGAGGTAGGCTGCGTGTGCGCTGGAAACGCGGACCTGATGGCACAGGCCTTGCTTTCCCATTTTGAATGCTCCATTCATGCTGCCTTCAAACTACCTAAATAACAGTTTTAGGACGGGTCTCTAGTCACTGTAGGCAGGGCTCTGGGAAGGGCACGAGTGTTCTCTACATCAACAGGGTGCTTTCATAGCCTGGGTGGGAGCTCCTCCTGAGACGCTCTAGAGCTAAAAGGAAACTTGACGTGAGTCCTTTCCTCAAGGTAAAGCCTTGAATAGCCTGCCGAAGCGGAAGCTTGGAGGAGAGTCCTTGAAGCATTTG
The DNA here is from genome assembly GCF_965194805.1 of Balaenoptera borealis. NCBI lineage: Eukaryota > Metazoa > Chordata > Mammalia > Artiodactyla > Balaenopteridae > Balaenoptera > Balaenoptera borealis. The sequence continues at coordinate 7,594 of NW_028123043.1, read as the reverse complement.
TTTTAGGTCTGTTTTCTTTTAAGGTTAGTAAGCTTTCAGGACACCGAGGACCTCGCGTGGGCACCCTATTCCCTGCAAGAACACCTAGTACCGGCAGGCCCCACTAGGCTGCTAAGAAACATCCAGGCCCGGAAACCTTTCCCAGTCACTCTGTGTATGCTGAGTGTAGGGCAACACACTTCACTCTTCCTTGGGAGAGCTGGATTTCCTCAGCACTCCAACAGCTCCAGGAAATCTGTTCTCTCACGTCCTACATGTCATGCAAATCTGCCTCATAGCCCTAGGCTGAGCGGCACTGAGAAACGAAAACTGCTTTGCATTCCTCGTAGAGAGTCATACCTTACGACCCCATACTTAGAGGAGAAAGTCGGCTTGCGTTCCTGCCTTAACCACAGCACAGTTTTTCCTCTTACACTGCAGGGTGTTAGAAGAAGTTAAGACCCGATAGCGTACCTAGAGCGTTCTTTGGGAGAGGCAGTTGGCTACACGGAGAACTCCGTGCCAAGGAAAGGTTATTCAGGGAAGGGACCAGTGTGTAGCTAGAGGGTATATTTACTCAGTAGAAATCTCAAGGAGGTAGGCTGCGTGTTCGTTGGAAACGGGGACCTGATGGCACAGGCCTTGCCTTCCCATTTTCAATGATCCATTCATGCTGCCTTGAAACTACCTAAAAAACAGTTTTAGGACGGTTCTCTAGTCACTGTAGGCAGGGCTCTGGGAGGGGCACGAGTGTTCTCTCCATCAACAGGGTGCTTTCATAGCCTGGGTGGGAGCTCCTCCTGAGACGCTCTAGAGCTAAAAGAAAACGACGTGAGTCCTTTCCTCAAGGTAAAGCCTTGAATAGCCTGCCGTAGCGGAAGCTTGGAGCAGAGTCCTTGAAGCATTAGCTTTAGGTCTGTTTTCTTTTAAGGTTAGTAAGCTTTCAGGACACCGAGGACCTCGCGTGGGCACCCTATTCCCTGCAAGAACACCTAGTACCGGCAGGCTCCACTAGGCTGCTAAGAAACATCCAGGCCCGGAAACCTTTCCCAGTCACTCTGTGTATGCTGAGTGTAGGGCAACACACTGCACTCTTCCTTGGGAGAGCTGGATTTCCTCAGCACTCCAACAGCTCCAGGAAATCTGTTCTCTCACGTCCTACACGTCATGCAAATCTGCTTCATAGCCCTAGGCTGAGCGGCACTGAGAAACCAAAACTGCTTTGCATTCCTCGTACAGAGTCATACCTTAAGACCCCATACTTAGAGGAGAAAGTCGGCTTGCGTTCCTGCCTTAACCACAGCACAGTTTTTCCTCTTACACTGCAGGGTGTTAGAAGAAGTTAAGCCCCGATAGCGTACCTAGAGCGTTCTTTGGGAGAGGCAGTTGGCTACACGGAGAACTCCGTGCCAAGGAAAGGTTATTCAGGGAAGGGACCAGTGTGTAGCTAGAGGGTATATTTACTCAGTAGAAATCACAAGGAGGTAGGCTGCGTGTTCCCTGGAAACGGGGACCTGATGGCACAGGCCTTGCCTTCCCATTTTGAATGCTCCATTCATGCTGCCTTGAAACCACCTAAATAACAGTTTGAGGACGGTTCTCTAGTCACTGTAGGCATGGCTCTGGGAAGGGCACGAGTGTTCTCTACATCAACAGGGTGCTTTCATAGCCTGGGTGGGAGCTCCTCCTGAGACGCTCTAGAGCTAAAAGGAAACTTGACGTGAGTCCTGTCCTCAAGGTAAAGCCTTGAATAGCCTGCCGAAGCGGAAGCTTGGAGCAGAGTCCTTGAAGCATTAGCTTTAGGTCTGTTTTCTTTTAAAGTTAGTAAGCTTTCAGGACACTGAGGACCTCGAGTGGGCACCCTATTCCCTGCAAGAACACCTAGTACCGGCAGGCTCCACTAGGCTGCTAAGAAACATCCAGGCCCGGAAACCTTTCCCAGTCACTCTGTGTATGCTGAGTGTAGGGCAACACACTGCACTCTTCCTTGGGAGAGCTGGATTTCCTCAGCACTCCAACAGCTCCAGGAAATCTGTTCTCTCACGTCCTACATGTCATGCAAATCTGCCTCATAGCCCTAGGCTGAGCGGCACTGACATACCAAAACTGCTTTGCATTCCTCGTACAGAGTCATACCTTGAGACCCCATACTTAGAGGAGAAAGTCGGCTTGCGTTCCTGCCTTAACCACAACAAAGTACTCCTCTTACACTGCAGGGTTTTAGAAGAAGCTGAGCCCCGAGAGCGTACCTAGAGCGTTCCTTGGGAGAGGCAGTTGGCTACACAGAGAACTCCGTGCCAAGGTAACGTTATTCAGGGAAGGGACCAGTGTGTAGCTAGAGTGTATATTTACTTGGAGAAATCACAAGGAGGTAGGCTGCGTGTTCGCTGGAAACGGGGACCTGATGGCACAGGCCTTGCTTTCCCATTTTCAATGCTCCATTCATGCTGCCTTGAAACTACCTAAAAAGCAGTTTTAGTAGAGCTAAAAGGAAACTTGATGTGAGTCCTGTCCTCAAGGTAAAGCCTTGAATAGCCTGCCGTAGCGGAAGCTTTGAGCAGAGTCCTTGAAGCATTAGCTTTAGGTCTGTTTTCTTTTAAGGTTAGTAAGCTTTCAGGACACCGAGGACCTCGCGTGGGCACCCTATTCCCTGCAAGAACACCTAGTACCGGCAGGCTCCACTAGGCTGCTAAGAAACATCCAGGCCCGGAAACCTTTCCCAGTCACTCTGTGTATGCTGAGTGTAGGGCAACACACTGCACTCTTCCTTGGGAGAGCTGGATTTCCTCAGCACTCCAACAGCTCCAGGAAATCTGTTCTCTCACGTCCTACATGTCATGCAAATCTGCCTCATAGCCCTAGGCTGAGCAGCACTGACAAACCAAATCTGCTTTGCATTCCTTGTACAGAGTCACACCTTAAGACCCCATACTTAGAGAAGAAAGTCGGCTTGCGTTCCTGCCTTAACCACAGCAAAGTCATCCTCTTACACTGCAGGGTTTTAGAAGAAGCTGAGCCCCTATAGCGTACCTAGAGCGTTCCTTGGGAGAGGCAGTTGGCTACACGGAGAACTCCGTGCCAAGGAAAGGTTATTCAGGGAAGGGACCAGTGTGTAACTAGAGGGTATATTTACTCAGTAGAAATCACAAGTAGGTAGGCTGCGTGTTCCCTGGAAACGGGGACCTGATGGCACAGGCCTTGCCTTCCCATTTTGAATGCTCCATTCATGCTGCCTTGAAACTACCTAAATAACAGTTTTAGGACGGTTCTCTAGTCACTGTAGGCAGGGCTCTGGGAAGGGTACGAGTGTTCTCTACATCAACAGGGTGCTTTCATAGCCTGGGTGGGAGCTCCTCCTGAGACGCTCTAGAGCTAAAAGGAAACTTAACGTGAGTCCTGTCCTCAAGGTAAAGCCTTGAATAGCCTGCCGTAGCGGAAGCTTGGAGCAGAGTCCTTGAAGCATTAGCTTTAGGTCTCTTTTCTTTTAAGGTTTGTAAGCTTTCAGGACACCGAGGACCTCGCGTGGGCACCCTATTCCCTGCAAGAACACCTAGTACCGGCAGGCTCCACTAGGCTGCTAAGAAACATCCAGGCCCGGAAACCTTTCCCAGTCACTCTGTGTATGCTGAGTGTAGGGCATCACACTGCACGCTTCCTTGGGAGAGCTGGATTTCCTCAGCACTCCAACAGCTCCAGGAAATCTGTTCTCTCAGGTCCTACATGTCAGTCAAATCTGCCTCATAGCCCTAGGCTGAGGGGCACTGACAAACCAAAACTGCTTTGCATTCCTCGTACAGAGTCATACCTTAAGACCCCATACTTAGAGGAGAAAGTCGGCTTGCGTTCCTGCCTTAACCACAGCACAGTCCTCCTCTTACACTGCAGGGTTTTAGAAGAAGCTAAGCCCCGATAGCGTACGTAGACCGTTCCTTGGGAGAGGCAGTTGGCTACACGGAGAATTCCGTGCCAAGAAAACGTTATTCAGGGAAGGGACCAGTGTGTAACTAGAGTGTATATTTACTTGGAGAAATCACAAGGAGGTAGGCTGCGTGTTCGCTGGAAACGCGGACCTGATGGCACAGGCCTTGCTTTCCCATTTTGAATGCTCCATTCATGCTGCCTTCAAACTAACTAAATAACAGTTTTAGGACGGTTCTCTAGTCACTGTAGGCAGGGCTCTGGGAAGGGCACGAGTGTTCTCTCCATCAACAGGGTGCTTTCATAGCCTGGGTGGGAGCTCCTCCTGAGACGCTCTAGAGCTAAAAGGAAACTTGACGTGAGTCCTTTCCTCAAGGTAAAGCCTTGAATAGCCTGCCGAAGGGGAAGCTTGGAGCAGAGCCCTGGAAGCATTAGCTTTAGGTCTCTTTTCTTTTAAGGTTAGTAAGCTTTCAGGACACCGAGGACCTCGCGTGGGCACCCTATTCCCTGCAAGAACACCTAGTACCGGCAGGCTCCACTAGGCTGCTAAGAAACATCCAGGCCCGGAAACCTTTCCCAGTCACTCTGTGTATGCTGAGTGTAGGGCAACACACTGCATTCTTCCTTGGGAGAGCTGGATTTCCTCAGCACTCCAACAGCTCCAGGAAATCTGTTCTCTCACGTCCTACACGTCATGCAAATCTGCCTCATAGCCCTAGGCTGAGCGGCACTGACAAACCAAAACTGCTTTGCATTCCTCGTACAGAGTCATACCTTAAGACCCCATACTTAGAGGAGAAAGTCGGCTTGCGTTCCTGCCTTAACCACAGCACAGTTTTTCCTCTTACACTGCAGGGTGTTAGAAGAAGTTAAGCCCCGATAGCGTACCTAGAGCGTTCTTTGGGAGAGGCAGTTGGCTACACGGAGAACTCCGTGCCAAGGAAAGGTTATTCAGGGAAGGGACCAGTGTGTAGCTAGAGGGTATATTTACTCAGTAGAAATCTCAAGGAGGTAGGCTTCGTGTTCGCTGGAAACGGGGACCTGATGGCTCAGAACTTGCTTTCCCATTTTCAATGCTCCATTCATGCTGCCTTGAAACTACCTAAAAAACAGTTTTAGGACGGTTCTCTAGTCACTGTAGGCAGGGCTCTGGGAAGGGAACGAGTGTTCTCTCCATCAACAGGGTGCTTTCATAGCCTGGGTGGGAGCTCCTCCTGAGACGCTCTAGAGCTAAAAGGAAACTTGACGTGAGTCCTTTCCTCAAGGTAAAGCCTTTAAAAGCCTGACGAAGCGAAAGCTTGGAACAGAGTCCTTGAAGCATTAGCTTTAGGTCTGTTTTCTTTTAAAGTTAGTAAGCTTTCAGGTCACCGAGGACCTCGAGTGGGCACCCTATTCCCTGCAAGAACACCTAGTACCGGCAGGCTCCACTAGGCTGCTAAGAAACATCCAGGCCCGGAAACCTTTCCCAGTCACTCTGTGTATGCTGAGTGTAGGGCATCACACTGCACGCTTCCTTGGGAGAGCTGGATTTCCTCAGCACTCCAACAGCTCCAGGAAATCTGTTCTCTCAGGTCCTACATGTCAGGCAAATCTGCCTCATAGCCCTAGGCTGAGCGGCACTGAGAAACCAAAACTGCTTTGCATTCCTCGTACAGAGTCATACCTGAAGACCCCATACTTAGAGGAGAAAGTCGGCTTGCGTTCCTGCCTTAACCACAGCACAGTCCTCCTCTTACACTGCAGGGTTTTAGAAGAAGCTAAGCCCCGATAGCGTACCTAGAGATTTCCTTGGGCAAGGCAGTTGGCTACACGGAGAACTCCGTGCCAAGGTAACGTTATTCAGGGAAGGGACCAGTGTGTAGCTAGAGGGTATATTTACTTGAGAAATCACAAGGAGGTAGGCTGCGTGTTCGCTGGAAACGGGGACCTGATGGCACAGGCCTTGCTTTCCCATTTTCAATGATCCATTCATGCTGCCTTGAAACTACCTAAAAAACAGTTTTAGGACGGTTCTCTAGTCACTGTAGGCAGGGCTCTGGGAATGGCCCGAGTGTTCTCTACATCAACAGGGTGCTTTCATAGCCTGGGTGGGAGCTCCTCCTGAGACGCTCTAGAGCAAAAGAAAACGGCGTGAGTCCTTTCCTCAAGGTAAACCCTTGAATAGCCTGCCGTAGCGGAAGCTTGGAGCAGAGTCCTTGAAGCATTAGCTTTAGGTCTGTTTTCTTTTAAGGTTAGTAAGCTTTCAGGACACCGAGGACCTCGCGTGGGCACCCTATTCCCTGCAAGAACACCTAGTACCGGCAGGCTCCACTAGGCTGCTAAGAAACATCCAGGCCCGGAAACCTTTCCCAGTCACTCTGTGTATGCTGAGTGTAGGGCAACACACTGCATTCTTCCTTGGGAGAGCTGGATTTCCTCAGCACTCCAACAGCTCCAGGAAATCTGTTCTCTCACGTCCTACACATCATGCAAATCTGCCTCATAGCCCTAGGCTGAGCGGCACTGAGAAACCAAAACTGCTTTGCATTCCTCGTACAGAGTCATACCTGAAGACCCCATACTTAGAGGAGAAAGTCGGCTTGCGTTCCTGCCTTAACCACAGCACAGTCTTCCTCTTACACTGCAGGGTGTTAGAAGAAGCTAAGCCCCGATAGCGTACCTAGAGCGTTCCTTGGGCAAGGCAGTTGGCTACACGGAGAACACCGTGCCAAGGTAACGTTATTCAGGGAAGGGACCAGTGTGTAGCTAGAGTGTATATTTACTTGGAGAAATCACAAGGAGGTAGGCTGCGTGTTCCCTGGAAACGGGGACCTGATGGCACAGGCCTTGCTTTCCCATTTTCAATGCTCCATTCATGCTGCCTTGAAACTACCTAAAAAACAGTTTTAGGACGGTTCTCTAGTCACTGTAGGCAGGGCTCTGGGAAGGGAACGAGTGTTCTCTCCATCAACAGGGTGCTTTCATAGCCTGGGTGGGAGCTCCTCCTGAGACGCTCTAGAGCTAAAAGGAAACTTGACGTGAGTCCTTTCCTCAAGGTAAAGCCTTGAATAGCCTGCCGAAGCGGAAGCTTGGAGCAGAGTCCTTGAAGCATTAGCTTTAGGTCTGTTTTCTTTTACACTTAGTAAGCTTTCAGGACACCGAGGACCTCGCGTGAGCACCCTATTCCCTGCAAGAACACCTAGTACCGGCAGGCTCCACTAGGCTGCTAAGAAACATCCAGGCCCGGAAACCTTTCCCAGTCACTCTGTGTATGCTGAGTGTAGGGCAACACACTGCACTCTTCCTTGGGAGAGCTGGATTTCCTCAGCACTCCAACAGCTCCAGGAAATCTGTTCTCTCACGTCCTACACGTCATGCAAATCTGCCTCATAGCCCTAGGCTGAGCGGCACTGAGAAACCAAAACTGCTTTGCATTCCTCGTACAGAGTCATACCTTAAGACCCCATACTTACAGGAGAAAGTCGGCTTGCGTTCCTGCCTTAACCACAGCACAGTTTTTCCTCTTACACTGCAGGGTGTTAGAAGAAGTTAAGCCCCGATAGCGTACCTAGAGCGTTCTTTGGGAGAGGCAGTTGGCTACACGGAGAACTCCGTGCCAAGGAAAGGTTATTCAGGGAAGGGACCAGTGTGTAGCTAGAGGGTATATTTACTCAGTAGAAATCTCAAGGAGGTAGGCTTCGTGTTCGCTGGAAACGGG